>NC_090709.1:9951556-10251556 GCF_040954835.1 Lepisosteus oculatus | reverse complement strand
TGTGAACAGATCTGGCCCCATTTAAACAGAATCCTGCTCAGCTCCTGCTTTCACTGCAACTTTTGAATTGAGCCCAAAGCGATAAGCAAGCTGAATTATCAAAGCTCATTAGGTACTAGAGATCATGGTATGTTATCAGGTAAATGCAGTCCCATGTATCCTCCGTAATTTCGAGTAAATACCAAAACACACCATCCACGACCCACAGCGGGAATAAGCAGGACTTGGTTGTTCAGAGCGTGAGGCAACTATCGCCAAGAGGGGGGTTTGATCCTCGCTCTCGCTACTATTTGAAATGCCAAAGACGCGTAATAGAGATTTTTGCAGATGTTTTTTTATGCTCCACTATACATTACAATAATGAAAACAAATCAATTAGAAATATGCAATACAACGTCGGTTCCCGAAAATAAAATCTGTTTTACACAGACATCATTGCTTTTGAGATAATCCAGATTGTGAAGACAACTGCGCCCTAGCTCTGGAAAATATTACTCAAAGGTTGGAAAGTACAACACGTTTGTACGTTTGACGTTTACAACATGTAACATGGCACTTCTCCAGCAAAGCAACTCAGGTTGGTGAACTACTGGTGTATTCAATACACCTCCATTCATCCATCACTTGTCAGGATGGTTGAGTGTTCTAAAGCACCATTCAAAGCACTTTACAGGTAATGGGGACTCCCCTCCACCACCACCAAAGCACCATGATCAAAGACTTGTGTTTTTCTAGCTCTCACGGGTATTCTTGTCTCCAGATCGAGGTGTGGGTTCAAATCCCACTCCTACCAGTTGCTTGTCAGGATGGTTGAGTGTTCTAACGCACCCTGATTAAGGACTTCTGTTTTTCTAGCTCTCATGGGTATTCTTGTCTCTAGATCGAGGTTTTGGTTCAAATCCCACTCCTACCAGCTACTCTTTTTCCCTGTTACATTTTCCCATCTTGATGTGCTTGCTGACAATGACAGGAGGAGGAAAATGGAGAAACTGCTTAGCAGACACATGATGGGCAGGAAGATTCATGAACTATTAGATGTGATTAGCAGAAAGTCAACTATAAATAGACTTTGTGCATTAAGAACTGTTTGTGTTGCCTGTAATCTAGGTAAGATTTTCGGTAAGGTATGCATTCAAATGTGAAAGACTATAATAATATAAAACCAGGAGAAGACTTATTAAAACATACTGTTTTCCTTGCGGTTTCTAATGTATTTTATTAAATGGGGGCTTTGTGAAATCAACTTTTAGCCTCTTGGAATGCAGTCACTCTCCCCGGTCTAAATACCATTATGTAAAATTAGGAAGCAGCAGTATTTTGATAAAGTGCGGTGTTCCTTTATCACAGTAACACAACAGTAAACAGTAAACGCTCAGGTGTTTATAATTACAGTGAGCAGATCAGTGAGCAGGTGAGCAGATCACCCTCAATCTAGAAAAAACCTTTCACAGCGATATTTGAATCGAGCCCCATAGCGTTAAGAAAGCTAAATTACACAAAGCTCATATGACATTGGGAGTCACTGTACCCTATCACGTCCTGCTTGCACTGTCCTACTAAAAGATTAGAGGGATCAGAAAGGACACAAACAACCCATGAATCAACGATTTTGAACTTAAGGGTCGCAAGCTCTACCGACTGCGCCTCTTGTTCCTCTATTACAACAGTAAAATTACTAGGGTTGATTCAACATATAGTAAGCTGACCCCACTTCCAGCGAAGGCACGGTGGCAAAGTGGTAAGGCGTCGGTCTCGTAAACCGAAGATCGCGGGTCCAAATCCCGTCTGTGCCTCTTTCATTCACCGCCACGTTCCTTTATCTAAGTCTACAAGTAACATGGAAACGTCTCCTCTTGTTACTCTTTCTGTGGAAGCGCACAGTTTCCTGTTAAAGCCAGAACGTATTGCGGAAGTCTAATATATGAAATTTGTTAAGAACTTGATTGTCTTTTCACAGAGAAAAACGAGAAAACCTTTTTTTCAGAAGTGGGATTCGAACAAAAAACCCGAGGGGAAACTGTGACCTGAACGCAACGCCTTAGACCCCCAGTCAACTCGCCTGTGGCTTTTATATTGAATTATATGTAATTTATTTATTTCTACTCGTTGATAAGAAAAAAAGTGAAATCGTGTAATTAGGGAAATCTCTTTTTTTTTCATGTGGAAAACTAGCACAAGCAAAAGTTCAGAGCAGCGCTCAATAAAAACGATCAGAAACCGAAAGCGCGAATTATGCAGATCAGTACATTCCCATACCAGTTGTTCTGCAGAAGAAATAAAAATAGCCGAACTCAAAGACGTTGTATTGCATATTTCTAATTGGTTTATTTTCCTGATTGCAATGTATTGTGAAGCATAAAAGCCAGCTGCATCAATCTCTATTACGCGTCATTTCTAAAGGCGTTTCAAATAGCAGCCAGTGCAGTATTAACGCTTTTGGAGCATGTATTACATTGTAAATAATCTTATTTAAATAAGTTTAAATTCGCACACTGTTATTTAGACAGCGCAAACCTGTCTGACCTCATACAACTTTCTGTGCCCGCTGAGTAGATCTTAAAGCAGCTGCAGCCAAAGTACCCGTAATGGCAACACAGTGCTTTGAGTTCGGCTTTTCTTATTTCTTCTGCAGAACCACCGGCATCGGAATATACTGATCCGCATAAGAAGCGCTTTCGGCTTTGATGGTTTTTATTGAGCGCTGCTCTTAACTTTACATTTGCTCAGGCTAGTTTTCCCCATGAAAAAAATACATTTCCCAAATTACACGATTTCACTTTTTTTCCTATCAACAAGTAGAAATAAATAAAACATATAATGCAATATAAGAGCCACAGACAGGATGCCTGGTGGTCTAAGGCGTTGCATTGAGGTCGCAGTTTCCCCTGGAGACGTTTGTTCAAATCGTACTTCCGACAAAGAGCCTCTCTCGTTAGAGTAGAAACGACAGAATCTCTAAGTAGAAAACATTTCCACAGCATCTCGCATTTCACGTGTTTAATGTTATTTGTCTTAGTGGCTGTTTCGGTGAATGATGGCTCTCTTTTCTTGCAGGGTGACGGCAAACTTCTTCAGAGAGGGAGTCTCCCACGCACGGCTTTTCTTTATCAGGACCGAAGGTAACAGAGACAGACTTCAAACTCAAATGAATTACTTCTTGAGCATTTATGACCGGTAAAAAGCTGAGAGCAGAAGAAAACGTCATTGGAAATGAAGAAATGTCTGCTGACAGTAATCAGAGCTCACGCTCAACTGCAGACAACCGCTCCTTGTTAGTACAGTGTTGAGTACCCCCGCTTGTCGCGCGGAAGACCGGGGTAAGTTTCGGTGACAGGGTGCTGGTTTAATTTTTTAACAACCTGACTTCAGTTAAAAACTGTGTACTATTTACTAAGTTTCAGACTACTTATTGCGGTAGAATATGGAGATCATATCTAGCTCTGAGCTCAACTGCAACAAGAAGTCGTGCTTAACAAAGTCAGAGCCCAGCTGAACGTGTGCTCAGTGTAGTGCCCAGGACTCAGGAGCATTGTTGTGGTTCTAATTAGCACGAACTGCAGGGGCTCTGAATCAGAGCCTTTCAATTTATCTGTTCAGTAAATTAAAATGCAAGACACCTTAAAATGGGATTATTACTTTGTCTCTGTCCCGTTTGTATATAATCGAATGTTTAAAAGATACCAGTAAGGACACACAACTACTAATGGGATACTTTTTGGAAATATTCCCAAAACAAGCACGTGCGGCAGCTGGTAAACCCCTGTGATAATATTTACAGTGACAAAACACTTTGAAGATTTGCAATCTATTTAAATATGGATTTACTAAATTTCAGTTCTCCGGCATAACTGAACTCTCACTGTCGCATACTAAAGGCTTTACATGCATTAGCTGTGATACAGATTCTAATAAACACAGAATGAAACTTAGTTTTGTTCCTCATGGTGATCCTCTTGTAGATCCAAATGAAATGTTTAATATGATCCCCCAAGAGAAAAAAGGAGTCCATTTCTGAATAATTGATACCCCATCAAACATTTTTTAATATCCCTGCAAGTTTATACAGAGAATGCTGGTTCGCGGCTTAAATTCAAATTAAAAAAAAGGAAACGAGTTGGAAACTATGTCAATCTGGGATTTAAATCACCCAGAACATTTCACTACATTGGGCAGTATGTGACAGAGAGCAGCTCCTGACATCCTGACATCCATTTGATAGATCAGTTAGTAAAGTGGAGGACTGTAGTGGGTAATAGCAGGGAATCCTTAGGTTGCTGGTTCAATTCCGGCTCAAAGGATGGCACCTTTTGTGTACTTTGTTTAATCAAAAAGTTAAAATAGTGAATCTGTTTCATTCATGCGTTGAACAAAAGCTCAATAAACGACGAAGCAGAGGCTCCTGTTCTGAATTCACCTCACGTCTGATTGTCTTGTTTTGGTCAAGATCTGATCTTTGAATTAAGGGACTACACTGTCTGCTTTTTAATTAAAAAATACATACAAATGTCAAGTTTTTTGTAGATATAAAGGTGTTCTCTGTTTTCAAAGGATAGCTACTTAATTGGCTTTATGATTTGGTATTGATTTTGTATTGTTGTATTATTAAGTTTGTGCTTTCTGTGTTTTTATCGTATTGTGAACTACTTTTTTAAACAAATGCTTACAAAGGCAGACACGGCACACATCTGTTTATACCAGCGGTGAATTGTACATTTTTATTAAGTACAATCTACTGTGCACTTTTGGGAGTATAACAGGTTCGATATAAAGTGGCAAAAATATAAAAGGGAAAAATACCCCAGACTGCGTGTAAAGGCTTCGTTGTGACTGTTGTTTTATTTTTAGATAAAGATGGCGTACTGTGCACAAAATGTTGCAGAAACACAATCTTATATTTTAATAACTATTATTTTAATAATTTGATAAGTATGAGGTCCCGGATCCAAATCTTCAGTCCTGATATTTTTAAAAATGATATCTTCCCTTCCTCTCGTTGAAGTCACACGATGTGAACAATTGTTTTTTTTTCACGTTGCGATCCAAAGAGCCTCAGATGCACAGTCTAACAGTAACCAAACCAGGATGGATTCTGCTGGGAGCCGGACTGAGCTCATTCTCACTCCCTGTGCTGAAAACAGAATTATCTCTTCTCCGAACATCGTCTACAGCTGCTAGATACTGTTCTGTGTCCTACTGCTCCAGCAATTCCTTTGACCAAAGACAGATCACTTGTGCGCTTTTAACCTTCTTGCAGCTACAGGCGAGACTGAAGCTGGAGATGTGAAGGCACCCGCTGGTGCATGTTCTCCAAATTTCACAATCGCGACAGACTTCTCTTTTTTTTAAAAAGTAGATATAGCCCTGAAAAAAGCATTAGCTTTATCAGTTTTTACATTATTCAAACATGATATTTTTATTGCATTTTACATAATAATAATAATAATAATTATAATTATTATTGTTTTAACTTATATAGCGCTTTTCTGGACACTCCACTCAAAGCCCTTTACAGGTAATGGGGACTCCCCTCCACCACCACCAATGTGTAGCCCCACCTGGATGATGCAACTGCAGCCATAGTGCGCCAGAACGCTCACCACACATCAGCTATTAGTGGGGAGGAGAGCAGAGGGATGAAGTCAGTTCAGAGATGGGGATTATTAGGAGGCCATGACTGGTAAGGGTCAATGGGAAATTTGGCCAGGATGCCGGGGTTACACCCCTACTCTTTCAAGAGACGACCTGGGATTTTTAATGACCACAGAGTCAGGACCTCGGTTTTACGTCTCAGCCGAAGGACGGCACCTGTTTACAGTTTAGTGTCCCCGTCATAATACTGGGGCATTAGAACCAACACAGACCCGCCCAGTGACAGAAACCAGACAGTATCGTGTGTCGGGCTCGGCTGCGAGCAGGACAATGACGTCACGGGGACAAAGTAGAGAAAATCAAAACGGTTCTATAAAAGACCTGTGTCAGCTGTCGGTTCGCAGTCTGGACTCTAAATCCACCGATCCGATTTCAAATCTCTCTAACACCTGAGCTACGGCTTCTTTCGAGTAGTTATTCAGGAGAACATTATGTTAATCATATAGATGAAGCGTTTAATATATTCAGGTGGGTAGCTACGTCAGCATTCGTATCTGCAAAGGAACAAGTAATACTGTAGGTTTATTCCACGCTGAAAAGAGAAGAGAGAAAACAAACCTGAAGAAGGTTTCACAGCTATGTTTTCTCTCTTCTCTTTTCAGCATGGAATAAACCTATTCCCAGTGGGCAGTGATTCGTCGAATATACGTATATATATATATCGTCGAATATACGTATATTCATGGTGAAATACGGCTATACGTATATATACGTCGCCGCGACGTATAATCAATGTCGAATTGCAACTGTAAAATCGACAACATTAATAAACGCATATATAATGTTGAAAACACATCTAACACAGTGCCTGAGGCTTTTTACTGTATATATCGTGTGTGCCGAAACTAGGAGTATACGGCACTCTGCACAGTGTACGAAGTAAATTATTTTCGCAGTAATTAATTAATTTATTATATTTATTACTATATTTAGTATACACGTGTAAATAAATTAATTACTGCGAAAATAATTTACTTCGTACACTGTGCAGAGTGCCGTATACTCCTAGTTTTAAAACTGACAAAAATGTAGAAAACACGTTTCTCACTTAGAAATTTAAGATGGGGGTGGGGTATTACTAGTAGCGGCACTGAACTCACCATGGTGCAATTCATTTACGTGACGGGCTAGTGGTTTAATGGATAACGCGTCTTATTTCGGTTTACAAGATTATTGATTCGACTTCTTCCGGGGTTGTGTGATTTAAATCAGGCTCCTCAGAAATAGATGTCCGGTATGTAAATGAACTGCACCTGAAAGCAAACGTTGGGTCTGGGTTCCTTTCTTTCCTGCATGAAATAGCAAATCATTACAAAAAAAGACACCAACTAATGTCCAATAGCGTTAGTCATTTAAGTAAACATGAATATACTGTAAGGTCTTGGTACATAGGAGTGGATTTCAACCACAATTAAAAAAGGGCGAATTATAATTACAGGCTTCAGACACGTTTTCATACAAAAGTGACCAAACACTCCCTAACTTTCAGGTTTGCTTGAACCTGTAACAAAAACATGGTCTGAAACTTCCATTCTCTGATGTTACTGTCTCTAAAGTCGGACATGATGTTACGCAGATGGGCAGTTTTCTCTCGTCGTGTTCAAGATTATTCGCTGCATAAGCTCCTTATTGCGTGTTCTGTACTGCTCTGTTATTTTGTTCAGATTACCTAAGTGGTGTACAGATAAAACCCAACCGCGTGGTGTAATTTCCGGGTTTGGCACCAGCAGCACCTGCAAACACATCAGCTGACCTCAACATGACTTGAACTCACAACTTTCTGATCTGAAGTTAGACATGCTACCATTGCGCCACGAGGTCACACATTAATTCCCCCAAAGAGAACAATCAGCGTCCCTGAAAAATATTTTTTTCATTCTCTTCCGTGAGGAGCGCCGCTCTTCAAAAGAGGGTCTCTTCTTCCCAGACCACAGATTATTCTTTCCGCCCGTCTCTCTCACAGAGAGCAGACACACCGTCTCCACTGATGTGTTTACTACATCTATAGATCTGACCCCCTACAGCCCCTTTATACAGCCCCGATATTCGATATTCCCTGATAAAGAACAAAAAATATTCCTGGATAGGATATTTACCACCAGCCTCGTGAACATCTCATCTTGACCTCTTCCAGGAGGAGCACAATTAACACAGAATCCTCTCTCCATTTAGCAAATAACACAAAACACTGTTTACCTGTCAAGACAGAAAACCAGGCTGCTCCAGGTGAGGCTTAAACTCACAACCTCGGCATGACTCCACTGATGATGTCATTTTACATGGCCTGAACCAGGAAAGAGTTTGGAAGTCAAGAAGTTATGGTGTTGTTTTAATACTTGCCTACTCATTTAATTTTTCGGTCAAATCTTTTATTTGCGAGTTCTTTCAATTGATGTTAATCCTTGTCCCGATGCACGATTCTGGGCCATGGTGCATCTTGAATAATGTTCTTATAGGCTTCAGTTTGGAAAAGTGCGCTCTTCAGAAGCTACCCGAAACCGGTAATTGTTATGTAACACTTAATGCAAAAGCAACGTTCGGGTTTGAAAAAGAATATTACTTGCTATGAATACAAACACTGTTACAGGAGGCGTGATAGGGCTATTTTAACTTAGATCATCAATTCATCTTACATTTCTTCTCCATCAATATCAACAGTGTAATCGCTACTGAGCGCTAAAGGCAGGTCCTGGCAATACAATCTTCTTTAGAAAACATTTTAAAAACTATTTCCACTACCATCTGTAAAGTAAAAGATACCGATTGCACACAACTAATAAAATATTTTTTCCAGGGACGTTGTAGCTAGATGCAAATTACAATCGAAAATGCATCAGCTTTAAAATTTTCTTTTGGATCCAGAGGACGATCAGCATGAGCCATTAAAGAGCCTGTAGCTACAAGAGGGTTAAAAGCACACAAGTGATCTGTCTTTGGTCAAAGGAATTGCTGGAGCAGTAGGACGCAGAGCAATATCTAGCAGCTGTAGACGATGTTCGGAGAAGAGATAATTCTGTTTTCAGCACAGGGAGTGAGAATGAGCTCAGTATGGCCTCCAGCAGAATCCATTCTGGTTTGGTTTCTGTAAGACTGTGTGTCTGAGGCTCTTTGGATCGCAACGTGAAAAAAAAAGAACAAAAAACATTTGCTCACATCTTGTGATTTCCAAGAGAGGAAGAGAAGATATCACTTTAAAAAAAATCAGAACTGAAGATTTGGATCCTGGACCTCATACTTGTCAAATGATTAAAATAATAATTATGAAAATATCAGGTTGTGTTTCTGCAACATATCGTGCACAGTACGCCATTTTTTTCTAAAAATACAGTAGATTGTACTTAATAAAAATGTACAATTCACCGCTGGTATAAACAGATGTGTGCTGTGTTTGCCTTTGTAAGCATTTGTTTAAAAAAGTAGTTCACAATACGATGGAAAACACAGAAAGCACAAACTTAATAATATAACGATACAAAATCAATACCAAATCATAAAGCCAATTAAGTACCTATCCTTTGAAAACAGTGACATTTGTATATACTTTTGAATTACAAATCAGACAGAGTAGTCCCTTAATTCAAAGATCAGATCTTGGCCTAAACAAGACAATCAGATGTTAGCTGAATTCAGAACAAGAGCCTCTGCTTCATCGTTTATTGAGCTTTTGATCAACGTCTGAGTGAAAAAGATTCGCTATTTTAACTCTTTGATTAAAGTTCACAAAAAGCACCTTCCTTCCAGCTGGAGTCAAAACAGCGACTTAAGGATTCCTTACTGTTCCCACTACAGTTTTCCACTCTACCAACTGAGCTGTCAAACGGATCTAAAGAACTCCACTCTGGCACATACTACCCAAAGTAGTGAAATATTCTGGGTGATTAAATTCCAGTTCGACATCAAGTTTCCAACTTGTTTCCTTAGTCTTGGTTACCTTGAATTTAAGCCACAAACCAGGATTCTACTTTATAAACTTCCGGGGATGTTACAAAATGTTTGATGGGGCATCAATCATTACAGGCGGAAATTCACTCCTTTTTTTTTCTTGAGGCATCATATTAAACATTTCATTTGGATCGAGAAGAGGATCACCATGAGAAACAGAACAAACTGTTTGATTCCGTCTTTATTGGGGAGCTGTATCACAGCTAATGCATGTAAAGCCTTCAGTATGCGATAGTGAGAGTTCAGTTATGCCAGGGAGTGGGAGTGAAGAGAACTGAACTGAAATTTAGTAAATTCATATTTAAATAGAGTGCAAATCATCAAAGTGTTCTGTCATTTAAAACTTATTACAACAGTACCAAGAGTGGGGATTGAACCCACGTGGACACTGTGCCCTGTCACAGAAACATACCCTGGTCTCCCGCGCAACAAGCAGGGGTACTCAGCACTACACTAACAAGGAGCGCTTGTCCGGTGCTCTGTTTACGGTCAGCAGTCATTTCCTCTTTTCCAAAGACATTTTCGCCTGCTCTCAGTAATTAATGTCGGTTTGAAGTCTGTTCCTTTTGTCTCCGCTCTTGACGAAGACCAGCCTTACGTAGGAGACTCCCTTTCTCAAGAAGTTTGCCATCACCCTGCAAGAGAGAAGAGCCATCAACCACCGAGGCAACCACTAAGACACTTAACATTAAACACATGAAATGTGAGATGTTTTCTACTTAGGGATGTTATCGTTTCTACTCTAACTTCTTTGTCAGAAGTGGGATTTGAACAAACATCTCTAGGGGAAACTACAACCTGAACGCAACGCCTTGGACCACCAGCCATCCTGCATGTGGCTCTTAAATGGAACGATATGTTTTATTTATTTCTACTTGATGATAAGGGAAAAAAAAGTTAAATGTAATTAAGGAAATGTCTTTTTTCATGGGGAAAACAAGCCTGAGCAAATGTAAAGTTTAGAGCAGCGCTCAATAAAAACTATCTGAAACAGGTAGCGCTTCTTATGCGGATCAGTATATTCCGATACCAGTGGTTCTGCAGAAGAAATAAGAAAAGCTGAACTCCAAGCACTGTGTTGCCATTACTGCTACTCTGGCTGAAGCTGCTTTAAGATCTACTCAGCGGGCACAGAATGTTGTATGAGGTCAGACTGGTTTGCAATGTCTAAATAACAGTATGCGAATTTAAGCTTATTTAAATAAGAGTATTTAGAACATAATACATGCTCCAAAAGCGTTAATCCTTCACTGGCTGCTATTTGAAACGCCTTCATAAATGACACGTAATAGAGATTTATGCAGCTAGATTTTATGCTTCACCATACATTGCAGTCAGGAAAATAAATCAATTTTCTTTAACACCTCTGGATAAAGTTCTTCTGTGGAGCAGGTTTCAGACCTCTGCATACAGCGCCCTTGATGTCATTTTATTTTTACAGCAGCAACCATCCTGAAAGTTTTTTTAAAATATTTCTTATTTGAACAACAAAAATACATATAATACAAAAAAGAGCACATATGACGTATCAACAACATCGTCAGGGGCACGTGCTATAATTCAATTACACTTTCTGAAAAATCTACTGTCCATGCAAATGTACATGCTAATCTACAGGGTTCTTTACTGCACTGAGCTGCTCATTTGAAATCCAGAAGGCAACACAGAGGCGCTCCTATACCAAGAGTCTTATCTGGACCACCTGGATTAAAAAACATGAAACCTAAGCACTAATCTATACTGACAGCTTTTGAAAAGGAGCTCTGTAATATGCACAAATACAAAGACAAGGTATAAATACTCCATAGGTTTAAAATTCAGGAATATGAATGGTCAATTGTTTACAATTGGAGTTTTTATGTTTCGTATGATTTAGCGACTTTTTTACAACATGTAAAAAAAACAGCACACCTAAATGACAAAGCCTTAGAGCTACAGAGAAAAACAAATTGCATTTAAAGTAATTTTAAAGGCTCGAGATAACATTGCACTATAAACGCAAATGTTTGTCTTCTTTGTCGCACTTACGTTTTGTTGCTTTAGCAAATTTCATGCAGTTTATTTCTGACACAAGACATAACAAGCTTGTGTATTTATGACAAAAAAGCAGGGAAACAATTTTCATTGACCTTGAAACTAAAATTGTTAAAAAGTAAGTTAAATGCACATATAGTAAATATATTTTCTCATATAACGGTATGTTTTTTTGTCTAAGAATCCTTCATGAATGGTTTAACAGACACTTTGCATGATTAAAAAAAATATTTACGAATTTTTACGTTTTATACAATAAAGTTTTATTGTGAACATGAGCCCTGTTTATCGATATCACCAATACAGTTCTGGATTTTATTCTGCCTTCCTACGCACATATGAATTTTCTTTCACACAACAGCTCGCATGTGTGGTAGCGTATTTGCGCCAGTGAGAAAAAGAATGATGTTGGCTTTTAAATGATGAACCGTTTGCGTTTATACAAAATGACAAAACGTTGTCGCAGACATTGGGACATACTCTGTTTAAACACCTGTCGTTTTCTCTAATATTGGCTCCTGTGCTTCGGTCCATTTGAGAGAGGAGAAGACACTGAAAAAGTCCTGTGAAAGTCGATTTTGCACCTGCGCCAGTGCTGTAGTGGTATCATACAGACGCCCATCCAAATCCATCACACGCTGGAAGCTCTGGAAGGCAACGTAAAATATTGCTCTGTCCGTTGGTGGATTAGGTATGCACGTTTTTTTTTTTCAATGTAAAATGCAATGTAAAAAGATCAAATTACATTCAAAATCGATTAATGTAAAAACCGATAAAGCTAATGTTTTTATCTAGTTATATATTTCTATATCTAGTTCTTCAAAGGTCTTTTTTAAAAAAAAAATGTTTATCGCGATTGTGAAAGTTAGAGAAGGTGTACCAGCGGTTTCCTTCATAACGCCAGCTTCGGTATCGTATGTAGCTGCGAGAAAGTTAAAAGCGCACAAGTGATCTGTCTTTCGTCAAAATATTTGCTGGAGCAGCAGGACGCAGAGTACCATCCAGCAGCTGTAGATGGTGCCCGGGGAAGAGCTGATTCTCTTTTCAGCACAGGGAGTGAGAATGAGCTCAGTCCGGCTCCCAACAGAATCCATTCTGGTTCGGTTACTGTCAGACTGTGCGTCTGAGGCTCTTTGGATCACAACGTGAAAAAAACAAACAAAAACAATTGCTCACATCGTGTGATTTCCACTAGAGGAAGAGAAGATATCACCTTTAAAAAAATTAGAACTTAATATTTGGATCCGAGAGCACTTGGTGGTGGTTGAGGGGAGACCCCATTACCTGTAAAGCGCTTTGAGTGGAGTGTCCAGGAAGTGTAAGCAATTATTATTATTATTATTATTATTATTATTATTATTATTATTATTATGATACATTATTAAAATATCAGATTGTGTTTCTGTAACATTTCGTGCACAGTACGCCATATTTAACAAGAGAACAACAGTCTCAACGAGACCTTAACACACAGTCTGGGGTATTTTCCCCCTTTATATTTTTGCCACTTTATATCGAACCTATTATACTCCCGGTAGTGCTCCGGGGTAAAGTTAGCTTGAAGTTCGAAAACGATTGTGGCACGCCTGTAGCGTTTACACGAAACCTCTTAGAATCGCGAGAATACTTGCTTTGTGTATAAAATACATTGCCTTTACTTTTTCATTTTTATGACATTTTTTTGACCAAGCACGAATATTCTTTTGTCCATATCTTCGCAATGGAAGCACAGAACGCCTTCAAACCAAATGCATTTTAAAGACCACGACATGTGGATATTTCCACAGCCTCTACATCAAAGTGTCAGTGAGCTAATTATCTTTTTTTAAACCTCCGGTTTTTCATCGATGCATAATTACGCGCGAACTGGAACCCGGGGGACCGCTGTGTGCACACGTTCACAACACGAGAAATACTGTTCAATACGGCTTCGTGCGAAAAACCCGTATATGACCATAGGAAGCAGAACAGCGCAGTCTCCCATTACCCAGACTGTAAGCACGGGAATAAAGCTTTGTTTGATTTCTAAAACCCTTCCTTTACGCCCTGTTTTCATTCAGGTAAGGGTCAACTATTTTGAAAATACTACTGACAGCAGGAAGATTAAAATATTCTTTACTCAGCAGCTTTTTAAAAACAGCTCCCATGATGTTCAAACCGATTTTTTACACAGAACACTGACACAGCTTTGCATTCTGAATCTCTTTTTCTCATGCTTTTATTTAATATGGCACAATGCACTGGGATAGGGGGATTCTGTTCACAAACCAATAGCATTTAAACCACAGCACCCACAATGCTGCAAGTGTTTTGCACACTAAGCAGGTCCTCTGACTTTTCCCAGCTTTGTTTTGGGTTGTGGAACCTTTCTTTATATTTTTTAGGATTTTCTGAAGATAACACTACAGGTAATACACTGGGACGGGTGGGTCGTCTTCATGGCTCAATAGCATTTCAAATACAGCACCCACACTGCTGAAACCAAGTGTTTTACACACCAGACAGGCCCCCTAACTTTATATAACCTTGCTGTGGCTGTGGCCCCTTTCTTTATTTTGTAATGATTTTCTGAAGATAACACTACAGGTAATATAGTGCCAAAGGCGGGTCGACTTCATGGCTCAATAGCATTTCAAATACAACAGCCACACTGCTGAAACCAAGTGTTTTACACACCAGACAGCCCCCAGAACCTTATACAACCTTGCTGTGGTTGTGGCCCCTTTCTTTATTTTTTTATGAGTTTTTCAATATGGCACCATTAGACAGGCGGTACATGGGGATAGTACATCGTGCTCTTCACGAGTCAATAGCTCTTCAAGCACAACAGCCACAGTGCTGCAACCAGGTGTTTTACACACCAGACAGCTCCCCTAACCTTATACAACCTCGCTTTGAGTTGTTTAACATTTCTTTCAAATCACTTGGGTTCATCAATCAGTTGATCATTTTTCAGCGTGGAATAAACCTATTACTTGTTCCTTGGAGATTACCATCTGCTGATAAGATATGATCGCTATATTGACCATATACAATTTCTTGCATAAGGAATTCATATTTTGCATACACCGATCCCCCCGGAGTCCCAAGTGATTCTGGTTTTGGAAAGCTAAAGGACAATGAGCTTCACGATACCAGGGGGACAGTGGGTGGTCAAGTCTCCCCTAAACAATGGATCTTGTCAGATTATGATGTCAGCGCATTTAATAATGTTGTTGAACTCTCTTTAGCCCAAATACAGAGGAGCCCAGACCCAGAATGTTACACATACTGACAGAGAGTGATCTCATTATGTGTGTTTGGATTTTAACAACTATTTTTATTGTTTGCTAGAACCAAAACAATCTATGTTAGACATTTTCATCTTCAGCCAAAAATACAAACCTGTGTACGTAGTGTGGTGCAGGTTCTTGTCCCATCCTGCTCTTGGTCCAGGTTGGAAGGTTGCACCAATTCTGAGTCTTGTTAGCTGGAATGGATGGGTTTGGGGGTGTTGATACCAGAGTGGTCCAGGAGGGGGATTCAGGTGTCTCGGGGGCATTCTTGTTTTTCTATGAGTTCAGGTTGATTCTGTTGGTTCTGTCATGAATCTCCCTCACGCAGGCAAGCGCTCCTGCATTCCCTCGAGCTCTCCCCATACCAAACGTGCACATGTCAATCAGTCCTCTACTTAAACCCTCATCTGTCCCCCGGTCATTGCTCATGATTGAGATTCTCTCCCGGAGCTTACCTACTAACTACGCCTTTGCCTTACTATGACTTCTCCCCTGGACCTCGACCCCGCTTTTCCGACAACCGCTTTAGCCACTCGATTTTGTACCTTCACCTGTTTTACGCTTTCTCGGATCCTGACCCCAGCCTGTCTCTTCGTTTACGCCTCTGCCTACCGACGCAACTTCTACGCCTTCCCGGACTCCGACCCCTGCCAGTCCCTCGACTATGCCTTCGCCTGTCGATTCTGTGCCTACGCCTGTACTACGCCTTCCCGGACTCGGGCCCCTGCCATTTTACTCCGACTACGCCTGCGTCTCGCGCCAACCCTACCAAGGGCACCGCATTGGATCCCTATCCTCAGCAGTCAGCCCCTGCGTGACAGGTTCTGAGTGTCTTGGTTACATCCGTTTGTGTGTATAGATGAAAAAGCTATTGAAGAGCACCCCCACACCCCCCACCCGTCTCGGTGGAAGTTGCCATGTTAAAAAAATCCTAAAAAGATAATTAAAGTTGCACACAACAAAGCATGACTGTGAAAGGTCAGGAGGCCTGCCTAGTGAGCACAACACTTGATTACAGTCAAAAAAAACATTAAAAAATAAAGAAATGTTCCACAACTCAAAGCGAGGTTGTATAAGGTTAGGGGAAATGTCTGGTGTAAAACACCTGGTTGCAGCACTGTGGCTGTTGTGCTTGAAGAGCTATTGACTCATGAATAGCACCCCCCAATCCCCATGTACCGCCTGTCTAATGGTGCCATATTGAAAAACTAAAATTCTTATTAAAAAAATAAATAAAGGGGCCACAACCACAGAAAGGTTGTATAAGTTTAGGGGACCTGTGTGGTGTGTAAAACACTTAGTTTCAGCAGTGTGGGTGCTGTATTTGAAATGCTATTGAGCCATGAAGAAGACCCACCTATCCCAGTGTGTTACCTGTAGTGTTATCTTCAGAAAATCATAAAAAAGAAAGGTTCCATAACCCAAAACAAAGCTGGGAATAGTCAGATGACCTGCTTAGTGTGCAAAACACTTACCAGCAGCATTGTGGGTGCTGTGGTTTAAATGCTAATGGTTTGTGAACAGAATAACCCTATCCCAGTGCATTGTGCCACATTAAATAAAAGCAAGAGAAAAAGAGATTCAGAACACAAAGCTGTGTCAGTGTTCTGTGTAAAAAGTCGGTATGAACATCATGGGAGCTGTTTTTAATAAGCTGCTGAGTAAAGAATATTTTAATCTTCCTGCTGTCAGTAGTATTGTGAATATAGTTGACCCTTACCTGAATGAAAACAGGACGTAAAGGAAGGGTTTCAGAAATCAAACAAAGCTTTATTCCCGTGCTTACAGTCTGGGTAATTGGAGACCGCGCTGTTCTGCTTCCTATGGTCATATACGGGTTTTTCGCGTGAAGCCGTATTGAACAGTATTTCTCGCTTTGTGAACGTGTGCACACAGCGGTCCCCCGGGTTCCAGTTCGTGCGTAATTACGCATCGATGAAAAACCGGAGGTTTAAAAAAAGATAATTAGCTCACCGATAGTTTGATGTAAAGGCTGTGGAAATATCCACAAGTCGTGGTCTTTAAAATGCTTTTGGTTTGAAGGCGTTCTGTGCTTCCATTGCGGAGATATGGACAAAAGAATATTCGTGCTTGGTCAAAAAAATGTCATAAAAACGAAAAAGTAAAGGCTGAGAAATCATCCACAATGTATTTTATACACAAAGCAAGTGTTTTTGTAACTCTAAGAGATTTCGTGAAAGCGCTACAGGCGTGCCAAAATCGTTTTCGAACTTCAAGCTAACTTTACCCCGGTCTTTGATGCCCAGCTTTTTTCCACCGCTTCCACTGAACCTCGGAGCTCCGGATTTGTATACGGAATACAAGATATGGATGGAGTCCTACAGATTTTGTTAAATAGCCAGTGGATCTACAGAAGCTCAGGATGCCATGAGACGTGCTACATTACTGCACTGTATCGGGGCTCCCGTGCAGCGGATTTTCGCCAACCTCCCTGGAGAAAAAGGTACATATGAACAGACTGTAGCTGCCTTAGACGCTTACTTTACACCGCGGAGAAAAGTGGTTTTGGAACGGCATACATTTAGGCAGAGAACTTAGTCTCAGGACGAATCTGTTGATGCTTTTCTGACTGCACTAAGAGAACTGGCTAAATCTTGTGACTTTGGAGTATTGGAAACTGACATGTTAAGAGATCAACTTGTGGAAAAATGTGCACATACTGTAAGAGACTATAAATTGCTGCAGGAGGAAGGGCTGACATTAGAAAGAGCTCTTACAGTCGCTAGAATTCATGAAGCAGCTCAAGCAGAATCAAGAATGCTTTCTGACCACAGTGACAAAGTGACACTGAACTTTACAAACAAAGTTTACAAACAAAAGCCGAGCAGCAGGACACAGTCATGCTCGAGATATAGAAGAACAGGGGACGGCTGACATTACTTGTTACAGGTGCAGACTAACAATGCACAAAGCAGATGAATGCGGCGCGTGAACAGCAAGATGTCTACACTGTAAGAAAACAGGACATTATGCACACGTCTGCAGAACATCACGTCCGAGTTTAAGGACAGTAACATCAGAGATTGGAAGCTAGGGAGTTTCAGGTCTGTGTTTTTATTATAGGTTCAAGAAAGTCTGAATACCTTTGCAAGAAGTATTTCAGAATCCCACTCAAATCCAATACGAATGCCGCATAAATCTGCATTGTACAATTAGTATACTGTTTGTCCGTTGAATCAAACACGCCTTATGAAGCATTTCTAAAACAGGAGAGATTGTTAGGGAATGCTTCTTCCTGTAAAAATAAAATGACTTCAAGGGCACTATAAGCAGAGGTGTGAAAGCCTGCTCTACAGAAGAACTATAGCCAGAGATGCAAAAGAGGTCGAGATTTCACCACGTGAGAGAAAGCATCTCAGAAAAGGAAGTTGCGGTTGTTTCCACGCGTTATAAAACAACTAGGTCAAACAACAAGAGCTGAAGAGCCACTGTTGAGAGTAACGCGGCCGAGCGCTCTTAGGAGCTGGCTTAAACCTCCAGTCTCTTCAGGAGCACTGCTACAGCGTATCTCCTTGTTAAGTATCCCTTTTAAAGCTTGTCTCTCTTCACACCCATCTTCCAAATGATCGCCTCAGCATTGGGAAGGAACGTGCGCTTGGTACAGCCCACCACTCCATGGTCTGATCACAAACAGATCGGGTGAGCTGTCAGTCCAGGTTGGAAGTAACGTTCGAAAGCACTAAAAATCTGACTTAGGAACGAGAAGACCATATTTTTTTAAACGAGTAAACGATAAAATAATATACTGCCTGCAAGACTATGTCAAGTTCAAGTTCAAGTCCAAGTTTATTGTCATTATACTCATACACAGGTATATGGTATAACGAAATGCTATTTAGCTAGCTCTCGGACATAAGTAGTACAAAGAAAAAAACACAACAACAATACAATTGTATAACAAAAGAAAGACAGAGACAACAGCTGATGTGCAAAAAACAACAACAGGCAGTGTGCAAAACAACAAAAAAGTAACAGGTTATGTGCAAAAACA
The DNA here is from genome assembly GCF_040954835.1 of Lepisosteus oculatus. NCBI lineage: Eukaryota > Metazoa > Chordata > Actinopteri > Semionotiformes > Lepisosteidae > Lepisosteus > Lepisosteus oculatus. The sequence goes on along the minus strand of NC_090709.1, from coordinate 10,232,644 downwards.
TGCATCAAAAGAATGAAATAAAGGGATAGAAATGATGGGGAGTGAGCTTTTGACATGTATGGTAGAGGTAGATTTTCAATGTGTGTTTGGGTTTTTGGTAAGAAAGAAGGCACTGTGAGGTTCAGATCATAGGTGAGAGGTGAGGTGAGAGTGAGAGAGGCTGGAAGTTTAATAGTTTGATAGTGCGGGGGTAAAAACTGTCTCTGAGTCTGGTAGTCCGGACCCGAATGCTCTGGTACCGTTTTCCATGTCATGCTAAACGGCACAAATTGTGTTCGTCCAGTCGTATCAATCATCCTAAAGTTACAGAAAATCGGATGCGACTGGTGCAATCAACATACATTTTTTCAGGATAGTCGAGCGGTTTAAAACAGCAAATTCACAGCTTCATGTCTTTTAAGCGTTGTGTTTCACTCTCCAAATAGAGGCACGGGTTCAAATCCCACTCCCGACAATCAGGCGTTTTACCCTGACTTTTTTACCTGCTTTTACACTGTTTCAGTCTTGTTGTGGTCGCTGACAATCACAGTACGAGGAAAACGGAGAAACTGCTTAGCAAAAACATAACGGACAGAAAAAAGCTTCGTAAACACGTGAATGTGATTAGCAGCAGTAAGGTATGCATTCAAATGTTTAAGGCTGATTTATAAAAGCAGCAGAAGAAAGGTGCAGCCTTTGTGAGAATTCGCGGGTTTTTATGCTGCTTGGACTTCTTTCAAGCATATGAGGTGACCCCCGTTTTATTTTCATTTTCAAACTTCAGAACCGAATAACAAAAAGGTTTCATGTGTGACAGCATTCCGTTGCAAATACGGTTTCCACGATGCATTCAGCGACGGGAATGAAAAATTTTAGTGCTGGCTCAAATGCGAGGAATTTCAGAAAAACCCGGAAAAGCAACGCTTGCAGTAAATGACAAATTTAAAGCGTGTAGTCAGCATGAACTGAACAACGCAATGCTCTGTAAAAACGATCAGAAGCCGCAATTACTCTTTTATCTCGGGCAGTTCATTCCAATACGATGTTTCCGCAGAATAAATGAAATGCCGAACTCCAAACATGTTGTTGCCATTATTGTTACTCCTGCTGCTGTAGTTTTAAGCTTTAATCAGTGGGTATGTAATGTTGTAAAGGGGCTGGAGTACTTTGTTCAGTCCAAATTCCATTATGTGAATTTATGCTTTTTTATTATAAGCATTAACAATACTGTAACGCCTTCGCCTGGTGGTGAGGAGGAAGCGCCCCTAGGCGCTCGTAGTACCGCTGGGCATGCTGGGAGTGGTAGCCGGGAAGAGTCTGAGGGTCAGCACGATGACCAGCGGCTGACCCTACCTGTGTAAATAATGTCCTAGTAATTCTAGTGCCCTGTGTAGTCCTGTAAAAGTAGAGTGTGTTGTTAGGTAATTACCACCCTAAATGTGTGTACGTGTTCGTCAGTCTCCTCATGTGTGTGTAGATCCTGTGTTTGGTTTTGGTGTGGTTGTTAAATAAACTCAGTGCTTGGTTAATCGCGTCTCCACTGTTCTTTAGTTCTGAAAAAGAACCTGCTAACGCTGCAATACAATGCGTGCTCAAAAACCGTTACTTATTAGCTTAAGAAGCGGCAGTGTTTTGACAAAGTGTGGTGTTCGAACAGAAAATGCTGAAGTGTTTAGTACTTGCTTGTGAGCACATCTCCCTCGATTTAGACAAACTCTTGTTCGGCTGATGATTTCAGATCAAAATCTGAATCAAGTGGAAAGAATGCTGAATTTCGCTGGGTACTGGGTATCACTGTTACGCCATCAGGTCATGCTAGGAGGATTGGGGGGATCAAATTGACACAGAGGGACCCAATGTGGGGGCTGAACCCACAGTTCTGATATTAAGAGATTCATGCTCTATGGACTGTGCCTACATCATATAACTCTGGTGCTCCAGCAGTAATGTTTCTGGGTGTGGATGAACATGACATAATAAGTTGACAGCAGGAACATGTGGCCCACAGGCAGTGACAGTATCTCTATCACATTTGGCTGCAGTATATTGTGTTGAGAGCAGCAATAACGTTCCTGCAGAGATGGGAGTGCCTTTAATACAGCTCTTTCAATCGGACAGAGTAACAGGAACTGACCTAAAGTTTCGGCTGTGGATCCATCTCCACTTGGGGGAAAGAGACAGTAAAATTGGGATGAAGAAACAGAAAGATTTGTGCTCGCTGCAAAGTAGGAAAGAGGTGGTCAGACACATAGAACAGCTTGGTGATAATTTGCAGCGACAGTTTTATGTTATTTAGTACACGGATTTCTCTTCATGTTCCTTAAGATGTGTAATTTGTATGTTGGTTGTATGAGAACATGTTCTTCTAAAGTCCTGTCAATTGACAGTGGAGAGCTAGCTGGTGCAGTCGAACAAATCCATGTCATGTTTTTAAAATAGTTTAGCTAATGAGCACCGAGAGTATAAATGAATTCTCCCACCCTCCATTCGAAGATAAAACTCCATGTGCGAGTCTAAGTTTCCTTGAAGCTACTGATGTTCGTCATTATTGGACATTCCCGGTGATATTGACTAAGGAGCTCAATTTTTACTTGTTGTAGTTCAACATATGCAAAACATTCGTATCCCCTGCAAATATCAGCAAGGTCAGTGATATTCTCAACAATTTGTGCCATTGCAATTGGTGCAATTCGTGCCATACTTTTTCGAAATGTATTCTGACATGCCAGGATCATATTTAAAAAACTGGTGCCTTAAAATTTCTTGCACTTCAGGATATTGATAGTCTGTTACATTGTCTTTCACACGTCGGTGTCAGAACTGTGAGACATTTTCATAATCGGGGGGAAGGCCGTAGTAATAACCAGAAAGTGCATTCACCTTTTCTCAGTGTAAGTCCGTGTTGTGGTGAGTTTTTAAAATTGGTTTGCGATTTTCTGAAATATATTCCATACAAAAATATAATTTGGACAGTCGCTATTTATTTGGATACAAAGGAACAAGTAATAGGTTTATTCCATGCTGAAAAAAAGAAGAAAGAGAACACAACGTTTTGGCCATGGAGCCTTCTTCAGGTGTGAGAGAGACAGGGCAGTAGGCAAAGGTAAAGTAGCGGGAGAACAAAGGTTGAGAGGGAGGGGGAGTGAGAGGCGGGAGCAGGGGACAGAAAGAGAGGCCATTCAAGAGGTGTGAAGTCAGAATGGGTGCAGAGAGGTGTGAAATGAAAATTCCAATGAATGGAGAAAAGTTAAAAGAACAGTAATCTGTCGTTAAGGGAAGGGAGAATGTGTGATCCTAGCTGCAGAATAATTTTAGTTTCGGTGGTCTTTCTGATGTATGAGTTCGGAAAACCGTCTTTGAGAACACAGACGGAGAGATTAGAGTGGTCGTGGCCGTCAGAGGTGAAATGAGAAACAATGGGCTTGGAGAGATCTTTAATCTTCACAGCCCTGATGTGTTCTCTGATTATTTACACGTGTATAATAAATATAGTAAATATAATAAATTAATTACTGCGAAAATAATTTACTTCGTACACTGGGCAGAATGCCGTATACTCCTAGTTGCGGCACACACGATACATACAGTAAAAAGCCTCAGGCACTGTGTTAGATGTGTTTTCGACGTAATATATGCGTTTATTCATGTCGTCGATTTAACGGTTGCAATTCGACGTTGATTATAAAGGAGCACGCAATGTGTTACTTGAAGAATGCATATGCAAGGCAGGGGGCCAGGAGAAATAATAGGTTTTTGGTTCTAACTGTTAGGACAATTAGACAGGGTTTGCAAATAGTGGACAAAAATAGTCTTAACTTCCATTGTAATATTTTTTTTCTTGGAAATATAGAAGTTGTACATTTTAAAATGTATATTTGAATCAAAATGTGGTTTTGAGTTAGTGTGTTAATGTAATTAGTTTTGTGTTTGTCATTACTATACTGTATATTGCCATGTTACCAGAATTTGTAGCTGAAGTTTAAGACTAGTTGTGTTTTTTATGATTATTACCCATATGTTGATTGTTGATTGATTGATTGATTGTATACAAGTATAATTTGAAATACATATGTTTCAGGTGTGAATGTGTATTTTCAGAATAAATTTCTAAACCTAATCATTGGCTTGGTTTACTTGTTTCTACACCTATAAAATCTATCTTTGATGTATAAAAGACCTCTACCCATATACGTATAATAGACCTCTAATGTTATCCGTATAATAGACCTCTAACCATATACGTATAATAGACCTCTAAAGTTATCCGTATAATAGACCTCTAACCATATACGTATAATAGACCTCTAAAGTTATACGTATAATAGACCTCTAACCATATACGTATAATAGACATCTAAAGTTATACGTATAATAGACCTCTAACCATATACGTATAATAGTCCTCTAAAGTTATCCGGAACTCTAACCATATATGTATAATAGTCCTCTAAATTTATCCGTATAATAGAACTCCAACCATTTATGTATAATGAACGTCTAAACATAGACGTATAATTGACATATAACTTTAGACGTATATTAGAATTTCATTCTAGACGAATTGTAGACCACATTTAGACGTCTAAGGTATGCATTTAATAGACGTATATTATACGTCTTTTGCCCACTGGGATACTAATTGTACAATGCAGATTTATGCGGCATTCGTACTGGATTTGAGTGGGATTCTGAAATACTTCTTGCAAAGGTATTCAGACTTTCTTGAACCTATAATAAAAACACAGACCTGAAACTCCCTAGCTTCCAATCTCTGATGTTACTGTCCTTAAACTCGGACGTGATGTTCTGCAGACGTGTGCATAATGTTCTGTTTTCTTACAGTGTAGACATCTTGCTGTTCACGCTCCGGATTCATCTGCTTTGTGCATTGTTAGTCAGCACCTGTAACAAGTAATGTCAGCCGTCCCCTGTTCTTCTATATCTCGAGCATGAGTGCGTCCTGCTGCTCGGCTTTTGTTTGTAAACTTTGTTTGTAAAGTTCAGTGTCACTTTGTCACTGTGGTCAGAAAGCATTCTTGATTCTGCTTGAGCTGCTTCATGAATTCTAGCGACTGTAAGAGCTCTTTCTAATGTCAGCCCTTCCTCCTGCAGCAATTTATAGTCTCTTACAGTATGTGCACATTTTTCCACAAGTTGATCTCTTAACATGTCAGTTTCCAATACTCCAAAGTCACAAGATTTAGCCAGTTCTCTTAGTGCAGTCACAAAAGCATCAACAGATTCGTCCTGAGACTAAGTTCTCTGCCTAAATGTTTGCCGTTCCAAAACCACTTTTCTCCGCGGTGTAAAGTAAGCGTCTAAGGCAGCTACAGTCTGTTCATATGTACCTTTTTCTCCAGGGAGGTTGGCGAAAATCCGCTGCACGGGAGCCCCGATACAGTGCAGTAATGTAGCACGTCTCACGGCATCCTGAGCTTCTGTAGATCCACTGGCTATTTAACAAAATCTGTAGGACTCCATCCATATCTTGTATTCCGTATACAAATCCGGAGCTCCGAGGTTCAGTGGAAGCGGTGGAAAAAAGCTGGGCATAAGCAAAGCTTCTCGGCACGGCTGCCATATCTTCCATGGCGCAAGCTAAACGAAGTTCGTTTCTACCAGCAAGAGAACTAAAATCTGCACTGCACTCGCTTTGAGTCCGTCAAGCACTCATCTCTCGTCGCCTTCAATGTTGTGTATCTTAATAAAGAGACGTTTTTATATTATTTTAACTATTTTATTAACTACACAGATCACGCCCTTACACCATATATTCCTGCCTTCTACTCTCTCGTTCTGTTGTCTGGCGATGTCTACTCACTATACTACATTTAGCATGACTTCTTGTTGCAGTTGAGCTCAAAGCTGGAGATGATCTCCATATTCTACCGCGCTATCTAGTCCGAAACATAGTACACAGTACATACTTTTTTAAGTGAAGTCAGGTTGTTAAAAAATTAAACCAGCGCCCTGTCACAGAAATGTACCCCAGTCTCCCACGCAACAAGCGGGGGTACTCAGCACTATGCTAACGAGGAGCGCCTGTCTGCAGCTGAGCGTCAGCTCTGTTTACTGTCGGCAGTCATTGCTTCATTTCCAAAGACTTTTTCACCTGCTCTCAGCTTTTAAAGACAGTCATAAACGCTCAAGAAGTAATTAATGTCAGTTGGAAGTCTGTTTCTGTTGTCTCAGCTCTTGATAAAGAAAAGCCGTGCGTGGGAGACTCCCTCTCTGAAGAAGTTTGCCGTCACCCTGCGAGGGAGAAGAGCCATCAATCACCGAGGCAACCACTGAGACAGTTAACATTAAACACGTGAAATGCGAGATGTTGTGATTTTTTTCCCGCTTAAGGCTTCTATTGTTTCTACTCTAACGAGAAAGACCTCTTTATTAGAAGTGAGATTTTAACAAACGTCTCCAGGGTTAACTGCGACCTGAACGCAACGCCTTAGACCACCAGCCATCTTGCCTGTGGTACTTAGAGCAGCGCTCAATAAAAATGATCAGAACCCGAAAGCGCTTCTTATGCGGATCAGTATATTCCGATTCCACTGGTTCTGCAGAAGAAATAAGAAAAGCCGAACTCAAAGCACTGTGTTGCCATTACGGGTACCCTGCAGCTGCTTTAAGATCTACTCACACCGTGTTGCCATTAAGGCTACTTAGTTAAAAAAAAAACTTATCGTCACCTTTTTGAACGTGATTATTAGACACCCGTTAAATCTCAACCGAGGTTTCTTGAGAGATCTTCAGCGAGCGAGTATTAAAAAACTACGTCGCTTCCAACCTCTGCTGTCACTGTAAACTCGGACGTGATGTTCTGCAGAGTTGCAGCTTGCCTTTCCTCTTGTCGTATTCAAGAGTACTCACTGTGTGAGCTCCTCATTGCGTGTCCTGTACTCTACTGTGATTTAATTTAGATAATTACGTGGAGTAGAGTGACAAGATCTCACTCTACTTGAACATTTTCGGTTTGTGAAATGAAACACTAAATACACTACTGTAAATACAAGTAATGGACATTTAAAATAACCACAGTACAGCTAGAAGAGTGAAAGATAAAAGACTATTTAGAATTACATTAACAATAGACTTATGAATAGCACATCCGCCCGAACAGGGACTTGAACCCTGGGCCCTCAGATTAAAAGTCTGATGCTCTACCGACTGAGCTATCCGGGCTCTGAAAGAAAGTTAACACTGTCGGGATCCTCGCAAGTCACGTGTCTCTTGTGCGGAAGAGCAGTCATACCTGACCCGTCTGGAATGACCACTGACAGACTATCCAGAAGCGACGCTACCATTCCCAGTAGAATGAGTGAGAAATACAGCATGACATGGGTAGTAAAGGGGCTCCAACAATCCATCATTCCTCACATGACTGATTTTTTTCAATAGCATTTGGACCTTTTTTCACATTCAGATTTTTTTCACATTTAATAAAATCTTTTAATCAACAACATTAAAAAGAAAACAAATGGAACATTTTTCGGAACAATAATTTAAAAAAAAACTTTCAATGCCTTGGTTGTATACGTGTGCACACCCTTTATAAAGGGAGTTGCAACAGTGCTGAAATTTAAAGAGCATTTCTGTACAGAAAACAGCCTTGATGTTAAGCTTAGGGAGCCTGTCTTTTAGAAATTCTATTTCTTAACACGTTGCACAGCCTCCCGCCAGACTAACAAATATTTTTTTGGAGAAATTGACTCACACACCGGAAGACACTAACGTTTATTTACGTTAGAGTATGTGAATAACAGTTTAACCGAAAAAGTTTGTAATTGTGATTTTGTTAAAATTCAATAAATCGTCTATCAACAGTTAGAATTTATTAAGAAATTGTTTTATTTCATAAACTATAAGACAATTAAGAGAGTTTATCGGTCATATCCGTCGCTTATGTTCTTTTAACTCTAGAGTTCAGGATTCAAACCCAGGTGCGGGTGATTGTGTTTCTTGAATCTCTTGTAATCATCAAAAGTCGATGTGTAGTCCTTCAGTACTTTCTCGAGTTGTGCCATGGATATTTTATACGATCAATAATTGTCATGCTCTTTTGCATTTTCCTTAAACGTAAAAAGTTCAAAGTGTGTTTATGGCTGTGCTTCACATCTACACGAGAGCAGTACAGGACACAGAGTGAGGACTTCGTAAAGCTTTCAGTTTAGTGCGGAGTTCAGAAGGAGGATTCGCTCGCTGAATGATCTCTCAGGAAATCCCGGGTGAGATTCAACAGGTGTTTTCTGCAACAGCCACGACAAGTGTGAAGCAATCTCTGGATTTCCTGAATTTGAACTAAATTATTAGTTCAAATAATTTAGGATTTAACAGAACTAAATGAGGTACATTTAAAACAGCAGCGCAACTCTGCAGCATGTTGAGTGTGTCTGCATTTAATTTTGTAAACCTGGCTCTCTCTGAACTCGAGCAAAGAGTTCTCACTCAACAGAAGATTGCGATGTGAGTACTATAACATAAAGCACCTGGAGATGCCAAGGACTGAACCCAGGACCTCATACATGCAAAGCATGCGCTCTACCACTGAGCTACATCCCCAATGAAAAAGGTTATGGAACAGACTTAGAGATGTGCAAATGCTCACTGATCGCACCACTCACGAAGAATGCCTGCAGTTTCCCACTTTCGCGTTTCTTCTACTACAGAGTAAATTCATAGGAATGAAGAATTAAGGAAGGAAAAATAATCGCATCGATGCTTAAAGAGATTGGGCACAAATTAATCTGTTATTTTTGTATCCAGTTACATGGGCAACGGTGGTTGATTCCCAGACGGGGGAGTGCTTTTTTTCTACCTCCTTACTCGACTGTCTTTCAATTCTATTTTATTTGAAAGCTTTTTGCATCTTTTAAGTGCTCTTGATTAAACTATGCATAGAAAAACAGCAGTACTGATTATTTAACGTAAAAGGGTGAAACAACGCCCCAACCACAGGAATGGTAACAGGAAGGATCGTGTTCTTATTTAATATGTCCTTTTGAGATGTCTTGTCAATGCACACAGGCGGTAGAGCTGAATAATTTACTTTTAGTGGTGTTTTTAAACAAAGATGGAACACGTTCTTTCTATACCAGGAAGAAAGGAGCAGACTTTAAATTTAAGAGGCAAAAATGACACCTTGTCAAAGCTAATATTAATTAAAATGACATCACAACAAAAGAGTGGAGCCTTGAGTGAATAAAGCCTTGAGTGGAGCCTTGAGCTTTCATTGGACGTCTGTGTCTCCATAACTTTGTAGGTGAGAGAGAGGATTGTGATAATTTGCAGGTGCTTCTCGGAAGTGCATTGGTGGTACAGGCGCCTTCCAAATAATTGAGTCAGGTTTGAATCCCAGCCAGTGCAAACCCAAATCTTTTCAAGATAATCTGTGGTCCGCTAACACATCTTTTGAAACACTACAACACCCCGTGTGAAACATCATGAGCATCTGTTAAACCTATCTACTTGCCCGTTCCTAGCAGAGACATGACAAGGGTCTAAAGGGACATTTTGAGCCTTAAAAACATTTTATCATTCTGTACTTTCCTGTGCAGTCAGGCCAGTTCCACTTTAACTGCGCCCGACAACGGAGGTCAACGAGAGTAAAGGGACACTGCACGTCTGCAGAACATCACGTCCGAGTTTAAGGACAGCAACATCAGAGATTGGAAGGTAGGGAGTTTCAGGTCTATTTCAGGTCTGTGTTTTTCTTATAGGTGCAAACAAATCTGAATACCTTTTCAAGAAGTATTTCAGAATCCCAGTCAAATCCAGTACGAATGCTGCATAGATCTGCATTGTACAATTAGTATACTGTTTGTCCGTTGAATCAAACATGCCTTATGTAGCATTTCTAAAACAGGAGAGATCATTAGGGAATGCGCCTTCCTGCAAAAATAAAATGACTTCAAGGGCACTATAAGTGTCACGCCCCACACTCTCCCTTGCAAACGACGTTACATTCCTGGAACCTCTGCTTCCCAATCTCATCCCTGATTGAACCCAGCACATTCTCACATGCATCAGATTCCTCAAATTCTCACTCCCTAACCAATCATCCAATCACACCCCTTTCCTTTCAGTATTTAAACCCCCTTCGCACACCTTCCCATGCTCACTATTGAGAAGCCTATCTTAGTATTCTCCAGTGCGTGTTTCCTAACCTTTTGACTGATCTCCTGTTATGAATCTTCTGCTTCCGCCTCTTGACCTCGCCTTCTGGATTTTGCCTTTGAATTGTTTTGACTATCTCTCGTTACCGGACCCTTTGCCTCCCTTATCGACCCTGCCTTTGGATTTTGTCTTTTGGATTGTCCCTTTGCTACTCTGTGTCCTGTGGGATTCCGGTCACGCATAAGGATCCTCCTATTCCACGTATTGGTTCCCTGACAATAAGCAGAGGTGCTCTACAGAAGAACTATAGCCAGAGATGCCAAAGAGATCGAGATTTCACCACGTGAGAGAAAGCATCTCGGAAAACGAAGTTGCGGTCGTTTCCACGCCTCATAAAACCACTAGGTCAAACAACAAGAGGTGAAGAGCCGCTGTTGAGAGTAAATAGACTTAAGAACGCTCTAAGGAGCTGGCTTAAACCTCCAGCCTCTTCAGGAGCATCTGTTGGAGTCACACTGCTACAGCGTATCTCCTTGTTAAGTATCCCTTTTGTTGTTGCTACCTCCAGGCGATGTAAACCAGAGTCAGAAAAAAATAATTTGAACAACATTATTCCCATGTTTATTTGAAGGTGCGGTGGCCAAGTGGTAAGGCGTCGGTCTCATAAACCAAAGACTGTGTTATCAAACCCCACCCGTGCCTCTTTCGAAGTCTTCAAAGAAACTTGCAATGTAGGAGTCTCAATAGTAAGAAGAACATAACTATCGCCAGTGATTAGTGTTCATGCATATCCTGCCTTGCCTTCTAGTCGACAAAGCTTGTCTCTCTTCACACCCGTCTTCTGAATGATCGCCTCAGCATTGGAAAGGAACGTGTGCTTGGTACAGCCCCCCACTCCATGGTCTGATCACAAACAGATCTGGTGAGCTGTCAGTCCAGGTTGGAAGTAACGTTCGAAAGCACTAAAAATCTGACTTAGGAACGAGAAGACCATATTTTTTTAAACGAGTAAACGATAAAATAATATACTGCCTGCAAGACTGTCAAGTTCAAGTTTAAAGTTCAAGTTTATTGTCATTATACTCATACACAGGTATATGGTATAACGAAATGATATTTAGCTAGCTCTCGAACATAAGTAGTACAAAGAAAAAACACAACAACAATACTATTGTATAACAAAAGAAAGACAGAGACAACAGCCGATGTGCAAAAAACAACAACAGGCAGTGAGCAAAACAACAAAAAGATAACAGGTTATGTGCAAAAACATGCATCAAAAGAATGAAATAAAGGGATAGAAATGATGGGGAGTGAGCTTTTGACATGTATGGTAGATGTAGATTTTCAATGTGTGTTTGGGTTTTTGGTAAGAAAGAAGGCACTGTGATGTTCAGATCATAGGTGAGAGGTGAGGAGAGAGTGAGAGAGGCTGGGAGTTTAATAGTTTGATAGTGCGGAGGTAAAAACTGTTTCTGAGTCTGGTAGTCCGGACCCGAATGCTCCAGTACCGTTTTCCATGTCATGCTAAACGCCACAAATTGTGTTCGTCCAGTCATATCAATCGTTCTAAAGTTACGGAAAATCGGATGCGACTGGTGCAATCAGCATCCATTTTTTTCAGGATAGTCGAGCGGTTTAAAAACGCAAATTCACAGCTTCGTGTCTTCTAGGCTTTGTATTTCACTCTCCAAATAGAGGCACGGGTTCAAATCCCACTCCCGACAATCAGGCGTTTTACCCTGTCTTTTTACCTGCCTTTACACTGTTTCAGTCTTGTTGTGGTCGCTGACAATCACAGTACGAGGAAAACGGAGAAACTGCTTAGCAAAAACATAACGGACAGAAAAAAGCTTCGTAAACACGTGAATGTGATTAGCAGCAGTAAGGTATGCATTCAAATGTTTAAGGCTGATTTATAACAGCAGCAGAAGAAAGGTGCAGCCTTTGTGAGAATTCGCGGGTTTTTATGCTGCTTGGACTTCTTTCAAGCCTATGAAGTGACCCCCGTTTTATTTTCATTTTCAAACTTCAGAACCGAATAACAAAAAGGTTTCATGTGTGACAGCATTCGGTTGCAAATACGGTTTCCACGATGCATTCAGCGACGGGAATGAAAAATTTTAGTGCTGGCTCAAATGCGAGGAATTTCAGAAAAACCTGGAAAAGCAACGCTTGCAGTAAATGACAAATTTAAAGCGTGTAGTCAGCATGAACTGAACAACGCAATGCTCTGTAAAAACGATCAGAAGCCGCAATTACTCTTTTATCTCGGGCAGTTCATTCCAATACGATGTTTCCGCAGAATAAATGAAATGCCGAACTCCAAACATGTTGTTGCCATTATTGTTACTCCTGCTGCTGTAGTTTTAAGCTTTAATCATTGGGTATGTAATGTTGTAAAGGGGCTGGACTACTTTGTTCAGTCCAAATTCCACTATGTGAATTTATGCTGTTTTAATATAAGCATTAACAATACAATGCGTGCTCAAAAACCGTTACTTATTAGCTTAAGAAGCGGCAGTGTTTTGACAAAGTGTGGTATTCGAACAGAAAATGCTGAAGTGTTTAATACTTGCTTGTGAGCAGATCTCCCTCGATTTAGACAAACTCTTGTTCTGCCGATGATTTCAGATCAAAATCTGATTCAAGTGGAAAGAATGCTGAATTACGCTGGGTACTGGCTATCACTGTTACGCCATCAGGTCATGCTAGGAGGATTGGGGGGGATCAAATTGATACAGAGGAACCCAATGTAGGGGCTGAACCCACAGTTCTGAGATTAAGAGATTCTTGCTCTATGGACTGTGCCTATATAGCTCTTGTGCTACAGCAGTAATGTTTCTGGGTGTGGATGAACATGACATAATAGACTGACAGCAGGAACACGTGGCCCACAGGCAGTGACAGTATCGTTACTGTATATTTGGCTGCAGTATATTGTGTTGAGAGCAGCAATAACTTTCCTGCAGAGATGGGAGTGCCTTTAATACAGCTCTTTCAATCAGACAGAGTAACAGGAACTGACCTAAAGTTTCGGCTGTGGATCCATCTCCACATAGGGGAAGGAGACAGTAGAATAGCGATGAAGAAACAGAAAGATTTGTGCTCGCTGCAAAGTAGCAAAGAGGTGGTCAGACACATAAAATAGCTTGGTGATAATTTGCAGCGACAGTTTTATGTTATTTAGTACACGGATTTCTCTTCATGTTCCTTAAGATGTGTAATTTTTATGTTGGTTGTATGAGAACAGTTTCTTCTCAAGTCCTGTCAATTGACAGTGGAGAGCTAGCTGGTGCACATCTTCAAGAAGACTCTCTTTAAGGCGATTACAATTTTCTCGAACAAATCTGTATCATATTTTTAAAATAGTTTAGCTAATGAGCAACGAGAGTATAAATGAATTCTCCCACCCTCCATTCGAAGATAAAACTCCATGTGCGAGTCTGTTTCCTTGAAGCTACTGATGTTCGTCATGTTGGACATTCCCGGTGATATTGACTAAGGAGCTCAATTTTTACTTGTTGTAGTTCAACATGTGCAAAACATTCGTATCCCCTGCAAATATCGGTAAGGTCAGTGATATTCTCAACATTTTGTGCCATTGCAATTCGTGCAGTTCGTGCCATACTTTTTCGAAATGTATTCTGACATGCCAGGATCAGAGGGTCATATTTAAAAAACTGGTACATTAAAGTTTCTTGTACTTCAGGATTTTGATAGTCTGTTACATTGTCTTTCACACGTCGGTGTCAGAACTGTGAGACATTTTCATAATCGGGGGGGAAGGCCGTTGCAATAAGCAGAAAGTGCATTCACCTTTTCCCAGTGTAAGTCCGTGTTGTGGTGAGTTTGTAAAATTGGTTTGCGATTTTCTGAAATATATTACATACAAAAATATAATTTGGACAGTCGCTATTTGGATATTCCCTTTCAGTGAAGATGTCTACAGTATTCCAGCCGGATTAGTACTGATCGAAGAGAGCCATCTACAGGCGAAAGGCGACATAACATCACAGCAGCACCATTTAAGGTGGAACGAAAAACACGCATAAGAAGCTGGGGAATAAGAAGCTACTGTAACTTCAGCCTTGTAGCAGACCCTGGGAGGCACGCTCAAAATAATCATCTTTCCCAGTACTTCAGAGTCATATTTAGATCGCTTTACTCCAATTTTATTTGATTGATGGGAGATGTGAAGCCATCGAGCCTGTACTGCGCTTTCATATTGAAATTGAAGCCATTTCTCATGCTTTCTCTCAGTGTCCGGGCTGCAATTGCCTGTAAAGTAGGCGACTTGAAAATGAAACGTGTAATCACCTTACAGAGGGTCTTCACGACGGGGTGCGTCAGCTTGTTTTCCATTTTTGTCAGTTTACTGGACTTCTGAAGAAACCTATCTACAACGAAGATACAAACTGCACAGTTTAAGGCACATGAAGAGAAATCTGTTTGCTGATTGACTCAAAAAATGTCGATACAAATAATCTGCCAGGCTGATTTACTTGTCCGACCACCTCCCTCCGTCCCCCTTTGCTGTTAGCATAATTCTTTCAGTTTCTTTTCTTGTATTTTCCTTGCTATTTTAGTGTTCCCCATGTATTGATGGATCCACAACCGAAACCGTTTTCACTCTGTGTTTCTGCAGCGTCAGTCTGTATGAGGAGCACACCTTGCACGGGGCCAGTGGCACAATCGGTCAGCTCATGGTACTTATACAGCAGTGCATAGCGGAGTTATGCTGCGGTTGTGAGTTCGAGCCTCACGTAGAGCAGTGTCTTTAGCTACTGAAAGCAACTGTCAAGTTTAGATACTATCTGGTATGTGATGGTGATAAATTAACATCAAACGAAGAAGTAAAGGTTTATTGTGTTTATTGTGTGTGATTGTGACTTTGAGTCACAATCAAATAAGGCTCCACAGCTGGAACATTGTGTCTCCTTCTCTTTTCAGCATGGAATAAACCTTGACTTTTTCCTTTGAAGCCTGACGCTTGCTGACGCAGCTCCTTTTTAATGTTCTTTTTCTTTTGAAGTTGTTGCGTTTGTTTGTTTTTTTTCGTAGTTGTTAGACTACTACAGGGATTTACGTAGGTTCCTGGAAGACTTCTTGTTTTGTGTTTGTTGTGTTTTCGGGTTACAACATTTTTTTTATTCTATTGATTGGACCCCACGCATTACTATGGGAGTAGTTAACTTTATTTCTTACATTGTACCTGAAATTTCCACATAAACTACTACTCTGTTTCCCTTTTTTTAAAAGGCACAAGTGAAGTTTGTTTTTCCTTGCTGCTGATTGGTAGTTACAATGGGTCAATTGCAATAAACTTATATACAATAAACTCAGCTGAAATTTGTCAGCAACTCTGTACTAAACCTGTTCTCAATTGCAAAAACCTAAAATAACAGCTGCTGCCCGTTAGATGTTACTGCATTAGGAGTCTAGCTTAAACCACCTCTTCATAGGTTTTAAGCAACTCAGTAGCAGACTAAGCAGAACAATTGATCACATTAGAACTGTCTTGAATGTAATGGAAATAAAGTACTCATTAAGTAACAAGCTTATGCACCACTTGCTTGAAAATGATTATTATATTTAACTAAAATTGCTTTCCAGACACCACAAATATTCACAATGAATGTTATCATTACACGTATTTATTAATAAAAGTGTTATTTATTAATAATTAAGTTCCATGTATATCTTTATTAGTAGCTGTATTACAAGTAATGCATATACAGTCTTTATTATTGTTAGTTTTCAGTTATCCTGGGGAGGGAAGAGAATGGAAATTAAGGAAATAAAAATTTAAAGGGCTTTTAAGTCTTCAATGTGTTCTGTCATAGCTGTGTGTTGTCATATCTGGGTGTTAATTTAGTATATTTGTTGTATTATTTTTTGTGATTTGACACTACACTTGTGTTTCTCATTAGAAAGCAGTAAGATTTTTTTTTATTTGAGGGTACAGAAAATTGTATTGTACGGCCAAATGTAAGGTTATGTTAAGAAAGCCTTATTGTTACCTTTTGCAACGTTATTTATTGAAGACGGTTCTTCGGAATAGTGTCCCTTACGTATCTGTGACTGTAGTCCAACAATAACGGTGCTGAAATAGCCGGAATGTGTGGGAAGAAGATGGAGATGGAAAAGGAGGCTTATTCAGTCGATAGAAAGGTTGTGTCGGAATGAACACACTACGGTTATGGTACTGGGTTTAAGAGCATTACGATCCTACAGTTTCCTGATCCGTAATCAGATGCGTTATCCAATACGCCACTGACCCTTGTACTGCATTCCTTAAGTGCACCACTGTGAGCTTGCGCCGCTACAATAATACATCGCCCCAGTCCAAATTTTCTCAATTAGGTTCACGTTTTCTATGTGTATTTAGTTAATAATTCTTTCATTTTGTCTGTTTTAAAAATTGCATCTCTTTAAAACAAACGAGTTTATGTGTCGCGCTGAAATTCACACATGAGGGAATTCAAATGAAAGAAATCACAGAAAATATATTGCGCTTACAAAGAAATCCAGAGTGGAGACGCTGGTGATAGAAAACAGAGCTTCATACGATGCATGAGATGCTTTACCTCTGAACTAAACTTGGCTCTTTAATCATGTTAGGAAGAGTGTATAGTCAACAGTGTACATTTTAAAAATCAAAGCAAGACAATGAGACACGAAGTGAATTCGGAACACGAGCCTCTCCTTCATTGTTTAATGATCTAAGTGAAAGACAAATTCACTATTTTCACTTTGTGATTAAAAAACACTTTTATCACACGTTAAGCACTCCTGATGGTGTCGAATAGTTCTCTTTTCTACCCTCATCATTTGAGGATCCCCAGCTAAAATATCTTTTTAAACGACAACAAAATTGCAGTATTTTTAATACTATTTAAGTTTACATAGTCACATTCCCGGTGATATTGACTTAGGCGCTCAACTATTAACTTGTTGTAGTTTGACTTGTGCCAAAAGTTTGAAATATCTGCAACTATCAGGATGCTTGAGGACATCCAAAGAAACCCCATCTTTTTTGGGGAGACGGTGTTGAGGTCGGATTAATTTGAAATGCGTCTCTGGGGACTTTTGATTTACCAATGTCATGTTTAACTGAAGGATACGCTGACTGACTGTGCCATAGAAACTAATGCACATCACCTTTCTTCTACATTCACAGGTTTTTGGCTAAAGACAAAAAAATCGTTTTTGTTTCCTTGCCAGCTGGCAGTAATTCCTCTGCACTGACAAAACAGATGAATATTTTATCTTTCGTAATTTGTATGGATTTTTTAAAAAACAAGTTGTTCCAAAAATTGAATGAACACTTCCATTAAATTTAATGTAGAAGGATGTTGCTGTCCATAATGATAAACTGTGTGGCAAGACAGGCACCACTGAGACTCAACCCCAGGATCTCCTGTTTACTAAACAGGCACTTTAACCAACTAAGCCACAGCATTCTCTTATCCTAGTGTTAATTCTGCATCAGCAGGGTCAGCTTGTCAGCACGCCCGTCTCCATTTGGTGGTTTGAGCTGATGTTGCCATGACGTTGCCATTAAAGGCGACCGAGAATACTCCAACCGGCGCGCCGCTATGCCTGCCGTCGGAGAACTAAGCCATGGCACTGGCATCAGATATCCCTTTTACAGCCACTTGGACACATCTCAATTGCTCTGAGACACCTGTATTCAGTGTGCGCTGAGCCTGCTCGCTGAGCAAGTGACGAGAAATGGCTTATGTCCAAGGAGCTCAATATGCTTTTTATGTTCAATGGGGTGTCCACTACAGCTAACACTGAAGCGCAGCACAGGCTCTGTGGTTTGACATCTCCCAAGGTAAATGTTGAAATTGTAGGTGGAAGAGGAAAATTACCCTTGAGTATGGGGAAAGAGGCAACTCATGTCCGGAGGGGGCTGGAGTGTGTACGGAGGTGGCCTAGTGGTTAAGGCAATCTCCTCTTAATACATGATACTCTGCACAAGTAGGTTTGAACCCCATCCTCGTCGAGGAAGGGCTTTGACACATTTTGACCTTTTTAAACTTGGTGTGCTTTTGTTTCGTTTGTTCGCTCCTGTACTACAGCAGTAATATTTCTATTAGGTGTATGATCATGGTAGGCTGACAGCAGGAACATGTGGCCCACAAGCAGTGACAATATCAGAGGTGTCTGCAGTGTGTTGGTTTGTGAGCAACGATAAAATAACTTGACATGGAAGCAAGTGTGTCTGCATTAATACAGCTCCATTGAGAGGAAAAAGTAACACAAGAACCAACTTAAATTCTGCAGCTGAAAACGGAACCTACAGTACTCCACGTGATGATTGAGCTCACAACCTCGGTATGACTCCACTACAAAAGCACCACACCCTGACCAATTGCGCTACTGGAGCAGCACGGCACAGTAGCACATTTTTCTCAGTGCACTCAAACAGTGCTTCTTCCCTAGCCTACCAGCTTCAAGACTTTTTTAAATCGATCAAAGATTAATTGGAAAAGGTTTGTAGATGGGTCAGGTGGGAATCACACCCGGATTCACTGCTTGCAAGGCAGCTATGTTCATCATTATACCCAGGACTGGCGCCATTGGAATGATCTGTAGCGGGGGGGGGGGTCTGAAATCCTGAGGGGGGCAGTGATATTTTGGTTTAAACGGAGCCGTTGCAACCATCCAAGTGAATTCTCGCAAGCATGCCACTGATTAGTATTTCATGTCAGAAGATAATGACAAGCAATCTGGTATTTAGCGACGAAAAACAGTTCCACGTTCATCAGAACTCACGTGATTATTTTTGCCTGGAGCATCAACCATATGTGTTCTTTTTTGCAGCAACATCAACGGTAACGAGGTTCTGAAACATTAAGAAATCATTGTAAAACCAACAGAAAGTACAAACTTCTATAACTACAGTCCTAGTTATATAACGATTGTACTATAAGTATAAGGATAAACTACTGCAAGGCAGTGGTCCACCTGAGTAAATAAGGTCGTAATAATGTTGACACCCAAAACATAGACACTATGTAACGTGCTGTTCCTGGACGGATAGCCCTCCTGCACATCAAATAGTCCGATGTAGTAACTATGAATTCGGGGTTAGTGTAGTTATCTGACCATTGACAAAGTACAACTATTTTTTACGGCGCAAGTTAAGTGAAAGTGTTCAAAAACTTTTTATCCAAACCTTTTATCCAAAACTGAGGGGGGTGGGACTGTTCAGTTTAGGGTTCAATTTTGGCATGCCAGTAACATTTTCACAAAACGTCCTAGAGTTACAAAAACACTTACTTTGTGTATAAAGTGCATTGTGTACACACTGTAAGTTCACAGCGCGAGAAATACTGCTCAATATGAGATCCTGTCCAGGAATATCAGGGCTGTAGGGGGTCAGATCTATAGATGTAGTAAACACATTATTGGAGTCAGTGTGTCTGCTCTCTGTGTGAGAGCCAGACAGGAAGAATAATCTGTGGTCTGGGAAGAAGACTTTTTCAGGGACGCTGATTTTTCTCCTTGGGGGAATTAAAAGCACTTGTATGGAGTAACCTGGTGGCGCAATGGTAGCACATCTGACACCACCTCAGAAGGTTGTGTGTTCGAATCATGTCGAGATCGGCTGATGTGTTTTAAGGTTCAGCTGGTGCTGAACCCAGACATTACACCATACAATCCATTTAGATTATCTATGTGGTATACAGATAAAAATCTGTATACCACATAGATAATCTAAATGAAATAACAGAGCAGTACAGAACACACATTCAAGAGATTGCACAGCAAGTTATTTTGAACATGACAAGAGAAAAGGCACACTGCACATCCATGAAACATCACGTACGACTTTAAAGACAGTTACATCACAGAACGGAAGTTTCAGGCCCCTTTTTTATTACAGGTTCAAGCTAACCTGAAAGTTACAGAGTTTTAGGTCACTTTTGTATTAAATAAAATAAATATTATTTGCCCTTTTTTAAATTGTGGATGAAATCCACTCCCATGTACCAAGACCTTACAGTATATTCATGTTAATTAAAATGACCAACGCTATTGGACATTAGCTGGTGCTTTTTGAAACAATTTGCTATTTCATGCAGGAAAGAAAGGAAACCCGACCCAATGTTTGCTTTCAGGTCCGGTTCATTCACATAATGGACATCTATTTCTGAGGAGCCTGATTTAAAATCACACGAATCCGGTAGAAGTCGAACCTACAATCTCATGATGCAAAATCAGTTGCGCTTCCATTAAACCACCGGCCAATCATGTAACCGAATTGCACCATGGTGAGTTCAGCACTGCAACTAGTAATACACCACCCCATCTAAAATTTCTAAGTGGGAAACGTGTTTTCTACATTTTTATCAGTTTTAAAATATCATATCTTTAAAACAGACAAAGGGTTTGTGTGTCACTCTGAAATTCTGATTGATTTAGAATTCAAAGAAAAAATGTTTTCTTCAACAAGGCAGTGAAATTATGACATGTTCACTCTACTTCTCTCTTGTAGTAAAGCAGACCTTGCAGTGTGAGCATTTGCTACAGTAAATTAGGTCATGTATCATGTTAAATCACTTCTTCAAAACAAAACATTTCCTGGTGCACGTTTTTTCTCCATGAAAAAAATACATTTTTCCCTTACATGCTTTCTCATTTTTTTTCCATCAGAGTACAGAAAGAAGATAAAAGGGAAAAGCAGTGTCACAAAAGAACTCCGTCACCCTTGGGAGATGTCAAGCTCATCGGATATGAAAAGTGCCCAATAAAAGCAATTTCTCTTCATTTATCTTAGCTTTAGGGCTGCTATTGTGTGTGAGGAGGCAACTTGCTCAGCCAGCAGACTCAGCGCTTACTGAATACAGGTATGTTTTGAGTGTCATGCTGATCGTCTTATAAATGCAAAAGAAACTTTTAAAGCTGATGAAGTAATTTGCATGTGGCTACAACATCCCTGGAAGAGAGATTTTATCAGTTGCACATAATCGGTATTTTTTACTTTTTGTTCAGCACTGGAAATATATTTTTTTAGGTGTTCTTACGAAGATCTCATGAAGTATTGCCAGGACCTACCTTTAGCACTCAATAGCGATATTAATGGAGTAGAAATGTAAGATACATTGATGATCTGAGCTAAAATAGTCCTTACGCGCCTCATGTAACAGTGTTCGTATTCATAGCAAGTAATATTCTTTTTGAACCCCAAACGTTGCTATTGCATTAAGCTTTGTGCGACCATTAGAGGTTTCGGTAGCTTCTGGAGAGCGCACTTTTCCAAACCAAAACCTATAAGAACATTGTAGCGGCAATGCTTGTTAATAAGACAGAATTAAGTGTTTCTGTGCTTTCCCAAATGAGGCCTCATCTCTCCCTTCACAGGCTGCACCACAGAGAAACTATTCATGCAGGCTGATTTAAAGATGTTTTCTTTTGATAAGGGACAGCTCCCAAATGGGGATGCACTTAGCTAAGCCTGGCTATCATGATCTATGGTCATCCATTGGTGCCTATCTGTCTAGGGAGTGCCAGATGGACATCTGGACTGCATTCCTAGGTGTCAGGAGTAAATGACTCATATCTCACCTTGATCAACCAATCAGGGACTGGTAGGGCCGAATAACCCATGTGGGACTCTGATGCCCATGGAACTTTCAGCCAATGAACAAGCTGAAGTTCCTCCAGGTAAAAACAGGCAACACGGAGGGCCTGAGAGAATTCTGTGGACTTTTCTAAAGATAATTCAAAGGAGAATTCCAGGGCAGGACGGCCCAGGAGTAGAAGGCTTCCAAGGGCAGGACATTCTCGCAGCGCGCCTCCTGACCATCCTGAGACTCAGCCTGGACAACCACGGAACAGCCAGTGCGTCTGAGTGCCAGAACTTTCCTTTGTTCTAAGAGTCTAGAGCGGAGGTTGCCAGAGAGTAACCAGAGGATCCACCCGAGGTTAGCACCAGCAGCAGGCCTCGTGAACAGGTCAGAACTGTGGACAGCTGAATCACTATTCAGAACTAGCTCTTCATCAGGAACGAACCGGTCCTCTTCCTGACCTGCTGGGACCCACTGTCATCTTTTCTCCTTAACTTTGCTAGTTAAAGCCAACACTGACTAGCCGGTCAGTGAGCATCAGCAGCACACTGTCGCAAGCTGCACAGCACAGCCTGGCACGGAGCCAGAGAGCCCGCAGGAGATCTTAATCCCCAGAGATTGGATGAGTATTCAACTTCAATGCATTACAGCTCGAGAATTCAATTGTTATTCCAACCAGTTGATATCAATTTAATTCCTAAGAGTTATGTACTTGTTTTGAGTATCTAATGTAGAAGTTGTAACCAAGTTCAATCACGAAACGGTCTAAATGAATGATATACTGAACGTATGTCCTCTTGATATATGTAACTCTTCGTAACTGACGGAATATATACCTTTTGTATTCTGATAACCCTCTCGATAAGATCTGTTAGGTTTACATGCATATTCTATGTATTAATAAATGTATCCTCGTGTATTAGTACCTGTGTGTGCGTTGTTTGAGTTATATCGCATGGTTGGATTCTAAAGCCATCAAAAGAATCAATTTTGTGATTTACTGCTACAATTAATAATTGTCCCAGTAAATGCCCAAACCCCACAGAACTGGTGCCTTCAGAGAGCACACTACAACATTATTCAAGGTACACCATGTCCCAGAATCGCTCATCGGGACTAGGATTAATATCAATGGAAAGTACTTCAAAATAAAAGTTTTAACTGAAATATTAAAAGAGTAGGAAAGCATTTAAAATAGAAAAAATCAGTTCAGATGATATTTAATTTCTGAGAAATGGGCACATACATCAGCTCAGTGAGCAGTGCGAGGTGCTCTCCTGGAGATGATGTTATATTAGTTAAAATCATGTGATAGTTGAAAAAGCTTAATACTTAGTGAAAGCCAGCACAAATGGTTGCGTTTGTGATTATGCCACTTCTCTACTATAGCAGCGTCGATAAAAGACCCTCTGAAAGCAGTAAAGCACTGCACAACTGAATTTATTGCTATTTTCATGTGCTTTAAAAGACAGCCATACTCACCAAAAAAATAATGACACTGCAGCTGATTTTTTCCGAAGCACAGTTGACCTTTCTGAGCCAATGATGAAGCTCACCCAGTGAATACTATAGCAGAAGGTGGAGTAAAGTGCAACTTTGTAACTACTGCAACCATAGGAACAACTGCAAGAAGCAGAATCAATTTCCCATCGAATGGTGGTGTTGTCTGAGGTACGCGATGTGAACGTGTGGAGAGAATCCCACAATTTCTTCAAAACTTTGACAAAGTATTTCTAATGGAGCGCTGTGCGCAAAGATTGAATAAGCTTTGCTCCTGCCGATGATTCTGCGTGAAAAAGCACAGCATTCAAGTTTCACAGACAAATGCACCATGCCTACAAAACCAATTTAAAAAACAATTGCGGCACACTACGATTCACACTGACTCAAAAGTGATCACGGCAGATGTTGTTCCTTGCATAATGCTAAAGGGACCAAAGAGCATTGCTGTTGGAACACAAAATGAGGCTTTTTTATACCTTGATGTTAAGCTGACAAAGATTATCTTGAAACACCTAGTTCAGTCTCTCGACAGACTGTCAAGCAAAGCTTTTACCCATTGAATTCGCAATAGAAGGAAGGTCAACCCACCAACACTTAGCAGCGGCAAGATTCAAACCTAACCCAGCGAAGAAAATGGAGCATAAACCCAGCACTTAGACCACCCAGCCACACTCCCAACACCTTACTCTTTTGGAGAACGTCGGGTGTCAACAGACAACACCGTTGAAATCGCTGAACTGCCTAGCGGACACTTTGTCGCCTTCTTCTGACCTGTATTTAATGCGGTTCTCTGAAAACTTGGCACGTTATATCTGTGCTACCTTTATGGAGGGCACACTCATAAGAATCATAGATTCGATCACAAGCGTCAAAAAATGAGCATGAGAAAATGACATCACGCTATAAGGCTGAATGGCACAAATTCACCTGTTACTTCTGCAGCAAATGTGTGTTTTTTGCTTCTTAACACTGAGATAGTTGGAGACATTTGGCAGCAGTGGGGTTCCAACTCACACCCCCAAAGAGACTAGAGCTTTAATCCAGCTCTAAATTAAAAGCTGGGTGACTTGTAAGGGCTGGTAGGAGAGGAAAGGAATAAATGCTTCTTTTTTGGACAAAGTCTTTATCTACTAAAAGAAGGAAAGAAATATTTGATTATTATTTTTCACCAGTTGTTTTGATCAAATTATTGTAACGCAGTGCCATATTAAGGTATAATATGTACATGAACTTCATGTCTGAGTCGATGATGGCAGCTGAGTATCGCTGGAGGACAGTTCATCATGAGTGGGTAAGCCTGCATAATGAGGGAGAAGAGATCAGCCTCTCTGACACAGTGTCCAGTGACACTAACCACTGTTCTCTGCTAATGTAGAGGGTGAATGTTGATTTAGGTGAATGGAAGGTTTCATTCTTGTTTCCGAGCACTTTTTTTGTTGCTGAAAATTAATGTTGTGCATTTGAATGAATTCCGATATTGTCACCTAATTCTATACATTGTTTCATCAACATTTAGAGGAGCTCAATCGCATTTATGAATTGCATAGTGATAGTATTTCTTGTTGTTTAAATGCTTCAGTCAAAAATGTAGAGAAGGTGCTCCTGTTTTCACCATTATAAGAACTGTGATGCACCATTAATATTTACTCTCACAAAAGTATTTTAATTGTATTGTTCTGTAACAATCCTGAGTGACACAAACCTTCTCCAGAGGCCAGTTCAGCACACAAGGATCCTCAGTGAAACAAACACTGCAATCACTTCATAAACGCCATTTCTCATCCTTTCTCTTAGTGTCGGTTCTACTATTTTATGCAAAGGAGGCAACTTGACAATGAAATCTTAAAGAGAGTCTTCATGAAGGTGTGCGTCGGCAAGCTGGGCAATTGACTGGGCTTGTGAAGAAACCAATCTCATTCATCAACCATACAAATTACACATCTTAAGGCACATGAAGCGAAATCTGTGAGCTGATTGACACAAAACAATGTCACTTCACATTATCTGCAAAGTTGTTTTGCTTGTCTGACCACCTCTTCCTACATTACAGTGAGCACATATATTTCAGTTGCTTTCCCCCATGTGGAGATGTATCCACTGCCAAAACTGCTGTCTGATTATTTAAATTATCTGTAAAACTGTTACATGACTTCATCTAATTGTAAATTTATAAGACGGTCTATGAGACATTTGTGAGAGTAGCTGAATCCCAGGGCTGGTATGGAATAACACACAGACGGGTCTTCTGATCTGAGTCCCACTGCTCAGAGCTACAGACTGGTCAAATGGTCACTATTGTAGACACTACCATCGGACCATCGGCTACAAATAATCAATATACTGATCATAGTATCACTACTGGTGTTTATTACATAAATACTATATATAAATAATAAGATAATTCCACACTCATATGTGTTATAAAACATTTATAAACATTTTGGGAGGCTGACATACAGTAAAGAAAGTAATACTGAAGGGCTGGAAGTCCTGGAAAGGGTTAATAGAACCTTCTTGCTTTCGACCTGGAACAGAGCCCACAACTGCCAGATCAGTGACCCCTGAGCCCAGTTCACAGAGAGGAGAACCAGGAGCTTTTTTATGTCTCTAAGAGGGCTGGGAGGAAGGATAAAAGGGGGAAATGTGACATGAGTCCAGGCTGTTCTGTTTGATATTGTTCATGTAGCAGCACTGATTGTCTGAATATCTTCTGGTTCTGGATTATGAGGATTGAGAGCAGTACAGAGTTGAGATCCTGTGTGAGTGTGAGCCTGAGCTGTGAATCTGACTGAGAAGAGAATAATGAGTTTTTATTCTGCCTAAGAATTTTCCAGAGAATTTTTCCTGATAATTTTTCTTCTTTTCCAAGTGGTGTTACATCCCCTTCAGATACTCTGCACAGACTGCCAGAGAGAAGAGGAGAGAGATGGACAGATAAAAGCACACACAGCAAGAGACACATATGTCTTGATTTACTTTGAAGCAAGTGTTCATTTCTTTTCTGGAACAAGTTGTTTCTGAACTTCAAGAAATTCATACAACTTCTGAAAGATAAAATACAAATCTTGCTTCTCAGGACAGAAGAAATGCTGCAAAAAAAATGCCAGTGATTTGTGAAAAGCAACGGGAATATGTCCCTGTGCAGCTGTTAAACAAAGGGCTGGTGGGTCAAACGCACTCAGGGACGCGCTTCAGATTGTGATGATGTAAACATAATCTCCCCTAAAAATGAAGGGATTTCTTTGCAAACCCTCTTGAATGTTGCAGGAAATCTTCGTGTTTTACTCGTGTGCAACTACAACAAGTAAACAAATAAGTACCTAAGTCAATGTCCAAGAAAACCATCTTCACGTGTGGAATTTTTCTTTAACTGGCTGTTGGGAGAATTCATTTATACACCCGTTGTATCCTTAGCAAAAATATTTTAAAATTAGAACACAGATTTGTTGGAGAACTTGACAATCCTTGACAATCAATATTAAATGAGCATTATACAAATGTGCGTTGATATTTTTAATATGTACCTTAATTGTAATATATATATATACATAATTGCTTTGATATGGATGTTCATTTGAAGGAATTGAGGAAACTATGAAGGATCGCAGAACAACCAAAGATACATTTGAGCATCTGCTATTGGTAAAGATGAAAGAGTACCTTAAGTGTGAAGCTTTCATACACACGAGAGAAAAAAACAGTTTTAATGCACTTCATTAAACTGATGGTATGCTTATCAATCGTGCATAAAGTGTACATAGCAGAGGATGGTTTCAATCCATCGACCTCTGGGTTATGGGCCCAGCACGCTTCCGCTGCGCCACTCTGCTGACAGCTGTTATAATGTGATTCAACACAACTGCTCTATCTTTGCTTTCTAAAAGTGTGCCCGAGATGAAAAGTCTAAACGGTAAACGCAGACGTCACTTTGAGCACTTGGTCTTTTATAGCACAAATCATCACCTGCTGCTCTACATGGGCGTGTCTTCAATATCGTTGAGAACCAAACCTTCTGCTTTCCGAGGCAACTGATTCTTTCGTCGTTAATTCCCAAATCTTCAATGAGAATCAGTGAAACGAAAATCAAACACATGTACACACTCGCGTCCTAACCTGAAAGAAAAATCTACACCCACTTTATAATACTGAAAATGATTCAGGAAGTACAGCACAGTTCTAAAACCAGCGAATGCATCTGCATCCAGTACATAAAATGTCAATTTTTCAAAAGTAAAATCTTCAGCTTTGAAAGATTACCATCCATATATTTTCGTTTTTCTCTTTTTTTACATAACACGCTTTCGAGAAACAAACTGTCTTTTAATTAAGGTTTCATTAGAAAATGTGTATCTTGGTTTGCCAAGTTAAAATCGGCACATCCCAGTGGGCAAGAGATGTAGAATATACGACTATTAAACGCATACCAGACGTGTAACTGTGCTCCGTAACTGGTCTAGAATGAAATTCTAATATACGTATATCGTTATACGTCAATTAGACATCTATGATTATATGTTTATTATACATAAATGGTTGTAGTTCTATTATACGGATAAATTTAGAAGACTACTATACATATATAGTTAAAGGTCTATTATACATCAAAGAAAGATTTTTATTGATTTATTTTAGAAATGTATTCTTAAAATATACAATTATTCACACCTGAAAAATATGTAGTTCAAATTATACATTATATACAATATTGTAATCAACAAATGTCTAACCATCATAAAAAAACTCAACTAGTAAACTTCAGTTACAAATTCAAGTAACATGGCAATATATATATATAGTAATGACAAACACAAACTAATTACATGAACACGCTAATATTTAACTCAAAACCACATTTCGATTCAAATATAAATTTTAAAATTTACAACTTCTTTATTTCCACTAAAATATTATTAATGTAGCACAAACGCTACTTTCTAATAAAGACAGAAAGAAACTGTTTGTTTTGTGTCTCATGGTGATCCTCCTCTCGATACTAATGAAATGTTTAATATTATCCCTCGAGAAAAAAAAGGAGTCAATTTCCGCCTGGAATGATTAATGCCCCATCAAACATTTTGTAATATCCCTGGAAGTTTATACAGTAGAATCCTGGTTTGTGGCTTAAATTCAAGGTAAACAAGACTAAGGAAACGAGTTGGAAACTTGATGTCGAAGTGGGATTTAAATCACCCGGAACATTTCACTACATTGGGCAGTATGTGCCAGAGAGCCTACCGCCATCCCTTTGATAGTTCAGTTGGTCGAGCGGAGAAGTGCAGGGGAATCAGCAGGGAGTCCTTAGGTCACTGGTTCGATTCTGGTTCAAAGGAAGGTGCTTTTTGTGTACTTTAATCAAAGAGTTAAAAAAGCGAATCTGTTTCATTCAGACATTGATCAAAAGCTCAATAAACGACGAAGTAGAGGTTCCTGTTCCGAATTCAGCTCACGTCTGATTTTCTTGTTTTGGCCAAGATCTGAACTTTGAATTCAGCGACTACTTGGTCTGCTTTGTAATTCAAATGTTGATACAAATGTCACGTTTTATTGTAGATATAAAGGTGTCTTTATATCTTCCACCACTCTTCCGTTTCTAGACATCCACTTGTCTATCAACTACCCCCGACTTTCCACTTCAGTTTATTACAAACCCACGGATTCACACAGCTACCTCCTGTACAGCTCATTTCACCCCAACCACACTAAAAACTCTCTTCCTTTTTCACAGTTCCTTAGGTTACGAAGACTATGCAGCGATGACATCGACTTCGAGAACCAAGCCCTCGAAATGTACTCATTTTTTATCAACAGAGGATATCCCAGCAGTGTGATTGACAGGGCCCTTGCCCGAGCCAAAAACACCCCCCGGACCATCAACCCGATCAGGAACTCCCGCCGTAACAACCGCATTCCCTTGGTGCTTCCTTACCACCCTAACACACTTCCTATCCCCAGGACCATTAACCAGAATTTTTCCATCCTACAGGATGATCCCTCCATTGGGGCCCTCTTTTCTGATCGCCCTATCATCTCATATCGCCGACCACCTAATCTGCGTAACCTCCTTGTTCACAGCTCCCTTGACCGCCCTCAACAACCATCCACACCAGGCACTTTCCCTTGCAACAGAGCTCGCTGTATCACCTGCAAGTACACAGCCACCACCACACTCATTCAAGGCCCCTCAGGACAATTCCGGATCACCCAGACAGCATCTTGTACCTCCAGCAACCTTATTTACTGTATCTCTTGCAGTAAATGCCCAGCCATCTACATTGGAGAAACAGGAAGGAGACTCGGAGACCGCTTCAGAGAACACGTCAGGGCTGTGAAGATTAAAGATCTCTCCAAGCCCATTGTTTCTCATTTCACCTCTGACGGCCACGACCACACTAATCTCTCCGTCTGTGTTCTCAAAGACGGTTTTCCGAACTCATACATCAGAAAGACCACTGAAACTAAAATTATTCTGCAGTTAGGATCACACATTCTCCCTTCCCTTAACGACAGATTACTGTTCTTTTAAATTTTCTCCATTCATTGGAAGTTTCATTTCACACCTCTCTGCACCCATTCTGACTTCACACCTCTTGATTGGCCTCTCTTTCTGTCCCCTGCTCCCGCCTCTCTCTCCTCCTCCCTCCCAACCTTTGTTCTCCCGCTACTTTACCTTTGCCTACTGCCCTGTCTCTCTCACACCTGAAGAAGGCTCCACGGCCGAAACGTTGTGTTCTCTTTCTTCTTTTTTTCAGCATGGAATAAACCTATTACTTGTTCCTTTGCAGCCTACGCATGCTGACGCAGCTACCCACCTGATATAAAGGTGTTCTGTTTTCAAAGGATAGGTACTGTAGGGAAAACCGGTTCAGGGACGCCAAATATGTAATCATAGTGGCTGTCTGAAGGCACCAGTTCTGTAGGGTTTGGGCATTTACTGAGACAATTATTAATTGTAGCAGTAAATCACAAAGTTGATTCTTTTGATGGCTTTAGAATCCAACCATGCGACATAACTCAAACAACGCGCACACACAGGTACTAATACACGAGGATACATTTATTAATACATAGAATATGCATATAAACCTAACAGATCTTATCGAGAGGGTTATCAGAATACAAAAGATATATATTCAGTCAGTTACGAAGTGTTACACATATCAAGAGGACATACGTTCAGTATATCATTCATTAAGACCGTTTCGTAAAGTGAACTTGGTTACAACTTCTACATTAGATACTCAAACAAGTACATAACTCTTAGGAATTAAATTGATATCAACTGGTTGGGATAACAATTGAATTCTCGAGCTGTAATGCATTGAAGTTGAATACTCATCCAATCTCTGGGGATTCAGATCTCCTGCGGGCACAAAGAAACAGTTGCAGGCTGTTGCTGTCCAATCCGCGCTTCTGGCTCGGTGCCAGGCTGTGCTGTGTGGCTTGCGACGGTGCGCTGCTGATGCTCATTGTTGGCTTTAACTAGCAAAGTTTGTGCACAGGAGAAAAGATGACTGTGGGTCCCAGCAAGTCAGGAAGAAGACCGGTTCGTTCCTGATGAAGAGCTAGTTCTGAATAGTGATTCAGCTGTCCACAGTTCCGACCTGTTCACGAGGTCTGCTGCTGGTTACTCTCTGGCAACCTCCACTCTAGACTCTAAGAACAAAGGAAAGTTCTGGCACTCTGACACACTGGCCGTTCCGTGGTTGTCCAGGCTGAGTCTCAGGATGGTCAGGAGGCGTGCTGCGAGAATGTCCTGCCCTTGGGAGCCTTCTGCTCCTGGGCCGTCCTGCCCTGGAATTCTCCTTTGAATTCCCTTTAGAATTGTTGAATCTGAATCTGAATCTTGTCTGAATCTCTCAGGCTCTCTGTGTTGCCTGTTTTTACCTGGAGGAACTTCAGCTCATTGATTGGCTGAAAGTTCCAAGGGCATCAGAGTCCCACGTGGGTTACTCGGCCCTACCAGTCCCTGATTGGTTGATCAAGGTGAGATATGAGTCACTTAGTCCTGACACCTAGTAATGCAGTCCAGATGTCCAACTGGCACTCCCTAGACAGATAGGCGCCAATGGATGACCATTGATCATGATAGCCAGGCTTAGCTAAGTGCATCCCCCTTTGGGAGCTGTCCTTATCAAAAGAAAACATCTTGCATGAATGGTTTCTCTGTGGCTGCACCACAGAGATGAACAGAGAAATGGGGCCTCATTTGGGAAGGCTCAGAACACTTAATTCTTTCTTATTATTAAGCCTCGCCGCTACAGCATCTATTACTGAGGAGCTTGAATAAAATTTACATGAGGCAGGTAGAAGTCGAACCTACAATCTTATGATCCAAAATCAGATGCGTTAATTATTAAACTGCTGGTATTTCACATAACCGGAATACCCCCATAGGGTGCTCAGCTTCGCTACTAGTAATATACCGCCCCTTCTAAAATTTCAAAGTGAGAAACGTGTTTTCTGATTTTTTATGAGTTTTAAAATATTATCTCTTTAAATCAGAAAAAGGGTTTATGTTTCGCACTGAAATTCCCATTGATTGAGAATTCAAAGAAAGACTGTTTTCTTCCACAACACCGTATAATTATTACATCCACCAGACTCTCCAACTTCTCCAGACCTTGCTGGGTGAGCATTTACTCCGATAAATTAGGTCACGTATCATGTTAAATCACCTCTTCTCAACACAAGATTTCCTGGTGCACGTCTTCTCTATGAAAAAAAAAAACATTTTCCCTTGCACGATTTCTCGTTTTTTTATCAAAGCTTACAGAAATAAAAAAGAAGAAGAAATAGTGTTGCAAAAGAACTCTGTCGCCCTTGGGAGATGTCAAACGCATTGGACATGAAAAATGCCAGATAAAAGCCAGTTCTCTTCGTTTCTCAGTGTCGGGGCTGCTACTGTATGTAAAAGAGGCAATTTGCTCTGAGAGCAGGTTCAGCGCTTTCTGAACGCAGATGTCTCAGAGCGGTGTGTCCAAGCGGCTGTAAAAGGTGATGGAAGTCCTGTCACCGTAGCTTAGTTGGTTAACGTGCCTCTTTATTGAACAAAAGCACCGGTTCAACTCACAGCCGTGTCTTTCTTCCTATCTTGTAGTACAGAACGTACCATTTTGGGCACTCACAAAGGGCTTGATTTCGTTAAATGCATGTGTTCATTTCCTTTCTGGAAAACTTGTTTTTGATGAAATTCACACAGCTTGCGAAACATGAAATTCAGTTCTTGGTTATCGGTGCAGAAAAAATATTACCGGCTGGCAAAATAAACGGTAAGAGATTTTTTTTTTTGATTAGAGGAAAGACTCTGCTCGTCAGTCTCTGTGGCGCAATCGGTTAGCGCGTTCGGCTATTAACTGAGAAGTTGGTGGTTTAAGTCCACCCAGGGACGGGTTTCTTTTGCGATGTAAACATTGTTTTCGCATAGGTCGATTGGATTTCTCAGCTAAACCATAGCCATTTTAATATTTGTAGGAAATGCGACTGTTCAACACGTGTCAAAAATGTCCAATAATGCCCAACATCGCAACTCCCCAGAAAACCATATTCACCCAAGAAAAATAATCGTCGAATCGTCATTTATACTCCCGTCACATCCTCTGCTGAAATATTTTAAAAATACAATGCACATTTGTTTGAGAACTTGACAAGCATTGTTTTGTTAGCACTGTGCAGTTGGATTTTGATATTTTGACATATTTACCTTAATTTTAAACTGTAAATACTGTACAATTTATTGGAATTGTGTTGTAATATTAAAATATGTTAGCTGAGGATGCAAAAGGGTGAAAGGGAAAGGTCAGAGGGTACAGTAACAACAAGGTTAGGATTGGTGGAGGTGGTAGGGGTGTTGATGGTTTTTCACTGTAGAGGATGATTGAGTTTTTTATCCTTCTCTGAAGTGAGAAACTGGAAGAGTTGGGAGTTGAGAGATCTGATGAGGTTAGTTATAAAAGGAAGTTGATGTGGAGCTGTTAGCCGTAAGAATCCCTTAATGTCTTTGATGTTGTCATCAAAGATAAATTGCAGTAAGCAAAGATAAAAAGAAAATTATCTTTGCATACTGCCCTGTCTTTCTAACACCTGAAGAAGGCTCCACGGCCAACACGTTGTGTTTCCTTTCTTCTCTTTTCAGCATGGAATAACCCTTTACTTGTTCCTTTGCAGCCTACGCATGCTGACGCAGCTACTCACCTGATATTTAACATTTCTATAATCACAACTATGAATGTCCACTGTGAGTATTTTTTCCATGATTATTTATTCTGTCATTGAAGCATATTTTACCTCATACCGAAGTGTCATAATCACTGAATTTTTTTTTTTCAATTAGAAAGTAAGAAAATGATAAATTACTATGAATTGCATTTAGCCTGTTCTGATCTGATTCTATATACTTTAACATGCCATGTTCACAATGTCACAACTTAGAAATGCAACAGTGAAGTGTTGTAATTATCAATGTACATAGTGTCGGAACATTGAGATGTTTTGGTAATGAGGAAGGAGGGACATGCCATGTTCACAGGGTCATATTTAAAAAATTGGCACAGTAAAATTTCCTAAAGTTCAGGATTTTGATAGTCTGTTCCATTGTCTCTCACACCTCAGTGTCAGAATTTTTAGATGTTTTTATAACCAGGGGGTAGGTTTATAGCAAGAAGCAGAAAGTGCAATCACCCGTTGCTCATCCTCGGTTAACCATATGTTCTCATATGCCATGTTCTAAATGTCCCATTTATATTAAAAAGGTTCTTGTAAAATGCAAGATTTTAAGACTTTTTATGATCAGAAGGTAAGGTTGTGGTAAATATGCAGAAAGTGCCTGTGAACTTGTTTTGCCTTTGTTTTATTTACTTATTGTGTTTGTGTTATTGTGAGTTTTGAAAATTGGTTAACAATTTTCTGAAATGTGTTTCACACAAAAATGTTATTTGGATAATCACTACTTACATATTCCCATTTACTGAGGATAAATACAGTAATCCATCCTGATTATTACTTTTAAAAATTACTGTAAAGAGCCATCTACAGGCGAAAGGCGGCATAACATCACATCAGCAGCATTTAAGGCAGAAGAAGAAGCTGGCGAATAAGAAGCCAGCTTCAGCCTCGTTAATGCAATACCATTGGGTGAAGTGGAAAAATATTTCTTGCTCTGAATCCTAACATTTTTATAGGAGGTGTTCTAGTACTTCTTGCCTCAGATAAAATTGCCAATACACTTAATTTCTACTCCATCAATATCAGCAGCGTTATCGGTACTGAGTCCTAAATGTACGTCCTGTCATCATATAAAATGTCAAAAGTTTCGACTGCATTCAACTGATCAAATTTCTCTTCGATGACAGTTATCATTTTATCCAAAATACATCCAAAACAAATTTGCACTGTTTTTTTTTTATCCAGAAGAGCATCATCATGAGACTCAAAACATACCTGTTTTTTCTTCTTTCCAGGAGGAAGGATTGTTCAGATGCAAACATTGGTCCAAAGTCAATGTATTCTCCTATCGCTGTTGCTTCTTTAAATCCTTCATTTGAACGTCGATATTGAGGGATGATATCGTACAAATTGTGGTTTTCTTTTAAAGCAAATTATATTAAAATATGAGCCTCTGTTATAGTTGTCTTGGAAGTTTCGGAAGGTATAATAGACCCCCTTGTGCCCTCAGCTAAAATATGATAAAATACAACAAAATGTATTTACATAGAACAGCATTTATGGTTACATGTATATTACAATTAAGATAAATATACAAAAGTATTAAAATACAAATGTACAGTCCTAGCATAATCATGCTGTCCAACTGTCTTTTTTGCTTGTCAAGTTCTCCAACAAATCTGTGTCGTAATTTTAAATATTCTAACTAAGGATGCATCGAGAGAATTCTTCTGCTAGCCGTTTGAGGATCAACTCCTTGGCTGAATATGATGTCCTTGAATGTTGGTCATTATTGGCCATTCCCAGTGATATTGACTTACATACTTAATTGTTTAACAAAAACATTCACATTTCTTGCAAATATCAAGTGGGTTAAGGTTTTGCTAAGAAATCCGAATAAGTAGAGATGAGGTTTACATTGCAATAATGAGAAGTGAATTTCTGGGTGGGCACAAACCACTAACCTTTCAATTAACAGAGACTCACATGTGTCCCTTTTTTCCATTTGCAAGCTTAAAAAAAAGAAAATAATGCTTTTTTCTTACCAGCCTGCAATATACAAGACAAGATTTGTATTTCATCTTTCACAAGCTGTATGAATTTCATGAAAAGCAAGTTGTTCCAGAAAGAAAATGAAAACTTGCGTTAAACAAAATCAAGCTGTACGTAATCATCCATAGTGATACATTTTGTAAGACAAGACAGGAAGAAAAGCACTGCTGGGATTTGAACTCAGCATCTCCTGTTTAAGAGGAAAGCATGTTAACCAAATCAGCCAAAGTGCCATCAGTGTATCAACACCACGTCTGAGTCAGTGATTGCAGCTGACTGTCACTGGAGGACAGTTCATCGTGAACAAGTCAGCCTGCATAATGAGGGGGAAGAGACTGACTTCTGTGATGCAGTATCGACAGATACTAACCTTCTGTCCAACTGTTCTCTGCTGCATTCTGGATTAGCAGGTAAATATTGGTTTCCATGCGTGTGTAGGGGTTTTGTGTATTTACTGGGACAATTATTAATTGTAGCAGTAAGTCACAAAATGATTATTTGATGGCTATTAGAAAACCGACCTTGCGGGTTAACTCATTAACGCACACACACAGATACTAATACACTTATTAATACATAAAATGTGCATATAAACATAACAGATCTTAAGAGTGTGGGTTAGCAGAATACAAAAGGTATATATTAAATCATGAAGAGTTCCAAACCAAGAGGGACATACATTCAGTATACCATTCATTTAGACTGTTTCGTAAATGAACTGGGATTACAACTTCTACACTAGATACTCAAAAGCAAGTACATCACTCATAGGTATTAGATTGATATCAATTGTGGTTGAGGTAACAATTGAATTCTCGAGCTGTAATGCAGAATGTTGAATACTCATCCGATCTGTGTGGATTCAGATCTCCCGCGGACACAAAGAAGCAGTGGCAGGCTGTTGTTGTGTGCAATCGGCACTCTCTGGCTCGGTGCCAGGCAGTGGCCAGTGCGGCTGGCGAGAAGGAGAGGATGGAGAGATTCCTGCTGTGATGCGCTGCTGATGCTTTTTGAAGACCGGCTAGTTAGTGTTGGCTGAAACTAGCAGAGCTTGTGCACATGGAAAGTGACTGCGGGTCCAAGCCAGTCACACTCTTTAGATGGGAAGAAGACTAGTTCGTTCCTGATGTAGCGCAAGTCCTGAATACTGAGATTCAGCTGTCAACAGTTCCAACCGTAGTTCACTCGTTGATCAGGCGAGCTTTGACGGTGGAGTACCTGCGGTTCACGGGGCTTGCTGCTGGGCTAACCTCGGGCGGATCCTTCAGTTATGCGTGGGCAACCTCCGTTCTCGACTCTTAAAACAAAGTTAAGTCCTGGCACTCGGACACACTGGCCGTCACGTGATTGTCCGAGCTGAGTCTGGGAACATCCTGGAGGGGCACCTTCTGGGCATCGTGCTGCCTGTTGTATCTGTAGGAACTACGGTAGTTCAGTGGCTTAAAGTTCCGCGGGCATTCGAGACCCACGTGGGGTTACCCTGCCCTACCAGTTCCTGATTGGCTGATTGAGGTGGAGGATGAGTAACAGTGACCTCTGACCTTAGGGTTGTAAACCTTGGGATGAGCCTCTCCCATGGAATCTCCCAGACAGTAAGGCGCCAGAGATTACCACTTATTAAGGTGGCTGGTGAATCTCAGCCTTGGGAGCTGTTCCTTATCAGGAAACTCTATCAGCTAGAAAAACACCTTAAATGTGAACCAGATGGAATGGCCTCTCTGTATCCAGCTGCACTGAGATGAGGGAGAGAGGGACTGGCAAGGGAGCAGCAAACTTAATTCCTGTATTTTAAATACGCCTTGCCGCTACAGAAGTGTCCTTAGAAGAAAA
This sequence comes from Lepisosteus oculatus, assembly GCF_040954835.1. Classification (NCBI taxonomy): domain Eukaryota; kingdom Metazoa; phylum Chordata; class Actinopteri; order Semionotiformes; family Lepisosteidae; genus Lepisosteus; species Lepisosteus oculatus. Next base: position 10,195,421 of record NC_090709.1, on the reverse strand, counting down.
AACATCTTCTATGATAGTGGTACAGTCCATCACACCCCTCCTATAGCCTTTCAAAGAGAAAAAAAACTGACAACAAAGTATGTCTATGTGTGGTAATCAACCAGGTCTCACAAACATTCTTAAACCCTTCCACCTCCTTTCATTGCAAATGATTTACATGTTAGAAGGTTAATTTTGGCTTCTGATATTATGGTGGATTAAGAGTCCTGAAATCTTTGTAGAAGTACAAAGATGAAAGAAAGGGCAGTGTAATCATGGCCAAGAGAAGGCAAATGTTGGACTATCTGCTTGGATTGAATGGAGCAAAACGTAGGCAACTCCTTGAGCAGAACCTGCTTCATCCTTCAGACTGGGGTTTCTGAAGATCTGTACATTTGAACTTTCAAAGTGACTAAAGTAAAGGAGTTTTCCCTTTTTACCACATAATTCCCACAGATCAACACTAACAGAGAGCCTAATTCCACCCACGATTCAATCACTGTCTCTCAGGCATCCCAGCAGTGGATTTCATGACTTCAGAAAGCCATCTTCACCAGTGGAGAACTCAATGCTCTGAGGTTTACTGGCAGAGTCTCACACTGGGTAATGTTAGATGTTGATAAATAATGTCCTATGGAATTCTACTATTGATAATTCTACTATGGAACTGCGATGTTTCTTGAAAAAAATCTTCTATGATAGTGGTACAGTCCAGCACAGCCTTTAAAAGAGAAAAAAAAAACAAGGTAAGTCTGTGGTGTAATCAACTAGGTCTTGCAAACATACTTAACCTCTTCCAGCTACCAACATTACAAATGCTGTTTACACATTAGATGGTTATTTTTGGCTTCTGATATTATGGTGGATAAAGAGCCCTGGAATCTTTGTAGAAGGACAAAAGACGGAAAGAAAGGGCAGTGTAACCATGGCCAAGAGAAGGGAAATGTTGGGGAGAGCTTTTTTCATACACTTTTTATCATTGTTTTTCCAGCCCAACAAAGATCAACATATATGAGCAGGCGTCCTGTGCCAAATCCAATCTGCCTTCCTTCCAAGCATACAGGAATGTGAGTGAATTAAATATTGACATATGAAAATACACAAAAATATGCAATCACACTGTAGTGTGCTCTCTGAAGGCACCAGATCTGTAGGGTTTGGGCATTTACTGGGACAATTATTAATTGTAGCAGTAAATCACAAAATTGATTCTTTTGATGGCTTTAGAATCCAACTATGCGACATAACTCAAACAACGCACACACACAGGTACTAATACACGAGGATACATTTATTAATACATAGGATATGCATATAAACCTAACAGATCTTATCGAGAGGGTTATCAGAATACAAAAGGTATATATTCAGTCAGTTACAAAGTGTTACACATATCAAAAGGATATACGTTCAATATATCATTCATTTAGACTGTTTCGTAAATGAACTGGTTATAACTTCTACATTAGATACTCAAAACAAATACATAACTCTTAGGAATTAAATTGATATCAACTGGTTGGGATAACAATTGAATTCTCGAGCAGTAATGCAGTGAAGTTGAATACTCATCCAATCTCTGGGGATTCAGATCTCCTGTAGACTCAAAGAAACAGTTGCAGGCTGTTGCTGTCCAATCCACGCTCTCTGGCTCTGTGCCAGGCTATGCTGTGCGGCTTGCAATGGTGCGCTGCTGATGCTCACTGACCAGCTAGTTAGTGTTGGCTTTAACTAGCAAAGTTTGCGCACAGGAGAAAAGATGACTGTGGGTCCCAGCAAGTCAGGAAGAAGACCGGTTCGTTCCTGATGAAGAGCTAGTTCTGAATAGTGATTCAGCTGTCCACAGTTCCGACCTGTTCACGAGGCCTGCTACTGGTGCTAACCTCGGGTGGATCCTCTGGTTACTCTCTGGCAACCTCCGCTCTAAACTCTTAGAACAAAGGAAAGTTCTGGCACTTGGACACACTGGCCGTTCTGTGGTTGTCCGGGCTGAGTCTCAGGATGGTCAGGAGGCGCTCTGCGAGAATGTCCTGCCCTTGGGAGCTTTCTGCTCCTGGGCCGTCCTGCCCTGGAATTCTCCTTTGAATTCCCTTTAGAAAAGTCCACAGAATTCTCTTGAATCTTACTACAGGCTCTCTGTGTTTCCTGTTTTTACCTGGAGGAACTTCAGCTCGTTGATTGGCTGAAAGTTCCATGGGCATCAGAGTCCCACGTGGGTTACTCGGCCCTACCAGTCCCTGATTGGTTGATCAAGGTGAGATATGAGTCATTTACTCCTGACACCTAGGAATGGAGTCCAGATGTCCATCTGGCACTCCCTAGACAGATAGGCGCCAATGGATGACCATTGATCATGATAGCCAGGCTTAGCTAAGTGCATCCCCCTTTGGGAGCTGTCCCTTATTAAAGGAAACCTTAAATCAGCCTGCATGAATAGTTTCTCTGTGGCTGCACCACAGAGATGAACAGAGATGGGGCCTCATTTGGGAAGGCTCAGAACACTTAATTCTTTCTTATTAATAAGCCTCGCTGCTACAACCCATATGCAGTTTGAGCAAACATAAGACAATAACCAAGTACCACAAACTACCAGGCATCTAGTATCATTAGCAGTTCAGGTGGGGAGCTGCATCACCATGTGTAGGCTGCAAAGGAACAAGTAATAGGTCTATTCTATGCTTAAAAGAAAAGAAAGAAAACACAACATTTCAGCCGTGGAGCCCTCACACCTGAAGAAGGCTCCACGGCTGAAACGTTGTGTTTTCTTTCTTCTCTTTTCATCTAGTGTCATTAGCCTTTTAACAGTTCCTGTCAAAATAAAATAGAAATGGATAACATTCTAGAAAGAGTTTGAAATACCAAGGTACAATTTAAAACATATCTCTTCCACTACAACCACAATATTTTGGAGAGATCGTTGAACCTCACTGTTCTGACATGTCCGTTAGCCTCCGTCCTGCTTCAGCAATGAATGTGGCGAGGCACATTCTGAGGGAGATGAGGTCAATCAGGTGGCAGGAAAACCACGCTATGCTTTTTTTTGAGATCCTGAAAAGGACAGAAGGGCCATGTATATGTGTGCAGCTGGATATGTAATTGCAGGTGGCGTAGCAAATTCTGCTGAAGCCCCACTGCCTGGTGTGGACGGTACCTGTGCATGTTGCAGCAGAATTGTGCATGTGAGATCAAGGGGGCATGTCATGTGTTTCAGCACTTCACTCCCTTCAGTAGCACATGATTCCCTGAGTTCTTTGGATGACCTGTGGACAGATCTTTCACGATGAAGAATTCCTTAATAAAAATAGATCTCGGCCCACCATCCCAATGCCTCCGTCTCAAAACAGCAACCTCCCACTGCCCTTGTTCTGCAAGGCAGTCCTTTCAAGTGCGATGACGACGCTGGGACCTTCGTTGCCTATTGTACGAGCTGAACTTTTGTGCTCATCAATTCAACGCTCTTTCCATCAACTCATCTTGTCTTTTGACGCTTCGTGTTTTGCGCTCCTTTGACTATCGGCATATCGGGTGACTGCAAACACTGAAGTTCTTGCTTACGGAGTGTGGAACATTGTATTCAAGTGATCGCTGTTCTGTCATGTTGACGCCGAGTGAATCTTTCTTTGGCAACATGGGCAGGCTGACAGCAGTGCGAGCGAAAGTAATGGCAAATTTCTTGACTTATTTCTGATGTGAATGTTCTTTAGAAAAGGGATGCGGCGTTGCTTCTCGCCCGTGTAAAGGTCACGCATTCCAGACATGGTTATGAGCGAACAGTTGCCGCAAGTGTTTGAAAAGAGCAAGAGAGGAAGCAGCCCTGCCCCGTGTGAGGATCAAACTCAGGCCCTTCAGATGACGAGACTGACGCACTACCAATTACACCAACAAGCCCAGCTGCAGTACACACACCGGAAAGTTTGCCTCACATGGATTTCAGTCGCCCGTTCCCTAATCTTTAGACGCCCTCTGCTGAATGTTGCATTTGCCTTTTGATCTCACCGATACATTTTTGGTCTGTTTCTGTTGTGAGTCCGTCTTTCAGATCTCACCTAGCACAAGTCTCTGTGGCTGAAGTGGCCTCACTGCTTCAGCATCGTGCCCTCACTCAGCCATTAAAAATGTCACTCGGACTTCTGACATGCTGACATGAAATGTCAAGAGAGAGTGGCGGAGTGACGCTTAAGCCAGAGAGAAGATGAAAAGGGGGCGTGGGTGCGAAACGCTTGACAGCTGCACAATGCTCTCCATGCAAGGCGTGACCACAGGCTGAAGGACACCTTTCGGTACATCAAGCTCTAAGCACACACCTGGAGGATGCGGGAATTGATCCTGCTACCTCCCACATGCAAAGCAAGCGCTGTACCATACAAGCCAACCCCCCTCGCTGGGGCTTATGCCTCGGTGTCACCTGGTGCCGCTTGTTCCCCTCTTACCGGGCACAGTTCACTGCCCTTCGTCTGCAAGGCAGTCGTGTAATTGCGGCTTTCTTGACTTATTGATGAAGGTCTGACTGGACGAGCGAATGACGCATCTCCCCCATCCTCAAGCTCGCTGACAGATTGAAATGGAAAGTGCTGTCGTGGCTCGTTGGTCTAGTGGTATGATTCTCGCTTAGGGTGCGAGAGGTCCCGGGTTCAACTCCCGGACGAGCCCTCGTGTGCTCTTTTCTTCCTCTTCCACAAGACTGGGAACTGATATCCACATCACTTCGCAGCATCTGCTTATGGCAAACGATGGAATGTGACTAATGACTGAACGAGCCTGGTGAATTCTCATCACGTGGCACATTGACAGAAGAGGGAAACCGTGCTCAGTACCATCGAGGTGTAAGAGGGTCGAGGATGAGCAGGAAACTTTGTTAATAAGGAGATGGACACCGCCCAACATGGGGCTCAAACCCACACCCCTGACCTAAAGAATCACATGCTCTACTGACTGAGCTAGCCAGGCACCGGTGTTCTCAAAGACGGTTTTCCAAACTCATACATCAGAAAGACCACCGAAACTAAAATTATTCTGCAGCTAGGATCACACATTTTCCCTTCCCTTAACGACAGACTACTGTTCTTTTCAAATTTTCTCCATTCATTGGAAGCTTCATTTCATACCTCTCTGCACCCATTCTGACTTCACACCTCTTGATTGGCCTCTCTTTATGTCCCCTGCTCCCGCCTCTCACTCCTCCTCCCTCCCAACCTTTGTTCTCCCGCTACTTTACCTTTGCCTACTGCCCTGTCTCTCTCACACCTGAAGAAGGCTCCACGGCCGAAACGTTGTGTTCTCTTTCTTCTTTTTTTCAGCATGGAATAAACCTTTTACTTGTTCCTTTGCAGCCTACGCATGCTGGCGCAGCTACCCACCTGAACTAAGACCATTAAACTGTCTGGTGATATTGCTGCACGGGGCGCAATATCACAATAGAACACGTTACTGTAAAAAATGTTAACATTCGTGAATGAGTATTTTTTTAATTATACCAAATGTCTGTTAAATAATGAATGATGTTTTTCAGACCATAAACACTATTATATGAAAAAAAACATTTACTATATATACATTTAACTTGTTTTTTTTAAAAAAAACATTACAATACGGTAGATGAAAATTGTTGTTCAGCGCTCTTGTATTAAATATACTCTACCAGCCTTTTAACTCATGTGTCAGAAATAAAGTGTATAAAATTCGCTAAATCAAACAAAACACAAACGCTACGAAAAAGAAAAAAAATGTGTTTATCCTGCAATTTTATCTCGTTGAAACGTTTTTTTTCTCTGTGGCACTAACGGGCTAACGGTTAGGATTCCTGGTTTCCTGATTACATAGAAATGTGTCTCTCTTGCCTTACGATGTCCAAATGATCAGTTCAGTGTAGAAAAGAGCACCGTATAACCCCGTCAGGCGTGCAAAACGTAAAAATGAAAGAGATCGCTTTGTTTCTGCCCGCTTTCTCACTGAAGCCCTTTGGTGTGTTAATAGACGGTTATAACCGCTACACCGCGCGATATGGGGAGGGGTGACTTACAAGCAGAGTTGACCTTGACCTTGAGAAAGGACTCGTCTCGGGACTATATTTCCACATTTTGAAGAGAATTTCTCCATTTATGTAGCCTGATTTCCACTATTGCTAGAGAGCTGTAGAATCTGGAATAACTTATCCAGCTCTGGGAACAGTGTGTAGATGACAGGTTTGTGACTTTCTCATGAGCACGGTATATGAATCCATCAGATTTAAGACACTGTGAGCATTTGAATTAAATTAACGATAGTCTGTCCCAGCTTGCCGCGATGGTATAGTGGTCAGTACTTTGTGCTGTGACCGCAATACCCACGCTTTGAATCCGGGTGACAGCAGCCCAAGACAAGAGAGTTTCCTTCGTCTATGTTATTTCAGTGAAGGGGGGGCATGCGTGTACAGCGAGCGATCATCGAGTTGATGTGTTGCCCCATATAAGCAATGTGAACTAACACTGCTTTACAAAGGAGCACGGTCTGATCTTAGAGTTGATAATCTGGAGACCAGAACAACCTCTTCTCTGACGAGAAGAAAAGGTCAGGAGCCGCAGTATTTAATGTAAATAAGAGATTTCATTTTTTTTCTGTGGCGCAGCTAGTACCAAACACTTAATCTCGGGGTTGTGAATTCGAGCTCCACGCTAGTAAGAAATCATATAGGTTATGATAAATTTACTTTTTTAAATAAAAAGTAATATTATAAAACTTTCTCGATACCAGTTTGCAGGTGATATGTTCTTTATAAAAATAATCTTTAGTATGGGATCAATAACCGCGCCGGAACAAATATCGGAAAGAATCGCCTGTCACTAAGGTATTTAAGTAAAGTAGAGATATAATCAGAAAACCTACATATAGGAAATGTTAGTTACTTTGTATGTGCTTTAGCGTTTTCTTTTATATACCGAAAAAAAAGTTCAAGGCGTTCTAGTCGTTGTACTCCTCGTAGATAATCTCAACGAAATCACAATACAGTACAGGACAGGCAGTGAGGAGCTCACGCAACGAATAGTCTTGAACATGCCAGTTTAGTTACACATCACATCCTAGTTTAGTTACAGTGAGATTATAGACTGGAAGCTAGGAAGTCTCAGATCACTTTTTTATTAAATGTTCAAGCAAACCCAAATACCTTTGCAAGAGACATTTCAGAATCCCAGTCAAATCCAGTATGATTGCTGGATCCCTCGAATTCGACAATATCACAGATCTGCAGTCCACGTTGTGCAAGACATACCGCCCAGAGCATTTCTAAGATAGGAAATACATTTTCGTTACGAAAAGAGATATACTGTACGTAGAGTGAAATGGTCTGGTACGAGTCCTAAGTTTGAATAGTTCAAAATAGACGAAAAAGGGGTAATTACAGACTCTTTTGAAATGTAAGAACATTAAAGCTGTGCGGACCTTATCTTGATTTACCTAGTTTAATCGTTTTCAGAAAGTATAATTGTATTATTTTATGTACCCTTGACGATTCTACTGATGTTATAAGTGCTCTTGTTTATATTGAATCTATTTTGTTGTTCAAATAAAAAGTAAAAAAAAACATTCCGGATGCGTCTGCTGTAGAAATAAAATGACATCAAAGGCGTTGTACGTAGAGTTCTGAAGCCTGTTCCACAGAAGAACTAGCTGAGATGAAAAGGTCGATATTCTACTGACAGGGCTATTCCCATCAACTCAGTTTCTTTCTGAAACAACGTTTTCCAAGAAAAACTTACACTTTGCAAAATTTGAAATAAAATACTTGCTTACAAGTGCAGATTATTTTTTTCCCAAAAACTGTAAAAGGAGAAAACCGACCCGTTGGAGTCTCTGTCGTACCATTGCTCAGTGCGGTCAGGTCGGGACTAAAACGATAGTAAGGTGCTGGTTCAAGCACATCTAGGCACGACTTTCTCACTGTTCCATCGTGAACATCATCTAGAGAAAAAGTGGCATGTAATGTTTAATACATTATTGACCTTATTAATAATTTGAGGGAATATAAATGCTTTGCATGTATCGAATTACAGCACGTAACAACTGAGTACCTGAGTCGATATCACCGGGCAATTTCCAATAACGACCAACATCAGACACTTCAAGAAAAATAAGATTCCACATCTTGGAATGTAGGGCGGGAGAATTCATTTACACTCCTGTTGCATCGAGCTAAACTTTTATAAAAAAAAATATGACGCAGATTTGCTCAAGATACTTGTAATCGCCTTAAAGAGAGTTTTCATGAAAACGTACATCGGCTAGCTCTCCACTGTTAATTGACAGAACTTTTGAAGAAACTGTTCTTATATAAGCAACATACAAATTACAAATCTTAAGGACCATGAAGGGAAATCTGTGGAAGCCCGTTTCCGCCAGGGAGTAAAAAAAAAAAACGCGCTATGGTATCTCATTGTATGTCCTTTTTTACTTAAAAAGGGTCTTATTTAGCTCAGCTGGCAAGACCTGGGTTCGAGCCAATGCAGTGAGGCACGAACTAGGGTGGGAGCTGCGAGGGCATAAGCCCTAGAACCCGAATCCGTTACAATAACAAAAGGACAGACATTGAAATATGGGCTATTTCGAAGTCGCAAATGTGAGATATAAATTCGGAATTCTGAGTGACTAAATCGCAATTCTGAGTTGCTAAGTCGGAATTCTGAGATACCATAGAGGGTTGTTTTTTTTACTTACTGGCGGAAACGGGCTTCCATAGAAATCCGGGTTGAGAATAACAACTGTCACTACACACGATTGAGTTCTTGAGGCTGGCACCTAAGACCACTCAGCCATCCTGGCAAGCAGTGGAGGATGCCCGTTGCTTTGTCAAAGGATTATTAACTACTTTTCTTTTCTTATTACTACAGAGATTTCTACATTGCAAGACAATTGACGATTTAGATAAAGGTATATCGTGGTACGCAAACCAGGCACGGACAGGGCTTGAACCCGCGCTCTTCGGTTTACGAGACCGATGCCTTACCACTTGGCCACCGCACCCACGGTTTAGTTTTTTCCCATCAAGGCTAATACATTTTGAAAATAAATAAAAAAAAAATTGTGCACAAATTGCAATGGCAGGAGAAGTAAAACAAATATGATTATGATGTACAGAAATTGCTCACTTAGTGAAATACTCACTTTTTTGGACCACTGAATATAGTTCTTCTGTGGAGCTGGCTTCAGACTCTGCTTATAGCGCCCGTCAAATAAAATAGATATTTAATTTTTACAGGAAGACGCATTCCGAAATGTATCTCTGCAGTTTTAGAAAGGTTTTGAATGGCATATTTTATACAACGCACAAACCGTATTCTATTTGCAGACTGCAGATCTGTGCAGCAATCGTGCTACATTTGTCTTATTCAAGTTTACTGGATTTTTTAAACGAAAATACAAACTGGACAGTTTCAGGCACATGAAGACTCATAAATGTCACTACAAATGACAAATTTGTAGTGTAAATCCGCCTGGCTGATTTACGTGTCTGACCATCTCTCTCCTCCCTCTTTTGCAGTGAGCACTATTTTTTCATTTTCTTCCCTTGTAGTTTCCTCGCTCTTTTACTGTCCCTTTCTCCCACGGAGAGATGTAAAACATGCCGAAATCGTTTTCACCCTGTGTTTGTGCAACATCAGTGTGTGAAGGGAAAGTAATCTATGCGGCTCCAGTGGCGCAATCGGTCAGCGCGCGGTGCTTATACAGCAGTGCACAGCAGAGTCATGCCGAGCTTGTGAGTTCAAGCCTCACCTGGAGCAGTGTGGCCTGTCTTTAGCTACCGAAAGCAACCGTCCACTTTAGATACTGCTACTTATAGGTCGTCCTTACCGGGGTAAAGTTAGCTCGAAGTTCGAAAACGATTTTGGCACGCCTGTAGCGCTTTCACGAAACCTCTTAGAGTTGCGAGAATGCTTGTTTTGTGTATAAAATACATTGTGGATGCTTTCTCAGCCTTTACTTTTTCGATTTTATGACATTTTTTTGACCATGCACGAATATTCTTTTGTCCATATCTTCGCAATGGAAGCACAGAACGCCGTCAAACCAAATGCATTTTAAAGACCACGACTTGTGGATATTTCCACAGCCTTTACATCAAACTATCAGTGAGCTAATTATCTTTTTTTAAACCTCCGGTTTTTCATCGATGCGTAATTACGCACGAACTGGAACCCGGGGGACCGCTGTGTGCACACGTTCACAACGCGAGAAATACTGTTCAATACGGCTTCATGCAAAAAACCCGTATATGACCATAGGAAGCAGAACAGCGCAGTCTCCCATTACCCAGACTATAAGCACGGGAATAAAGCTTTGTTTGATTTCTGAAACCCTTCCTTTACGCCCTGTTTTCATTCAGGTAAGGGTCAACTATATTCACAATACTACTGACAGCAGGAAGATTAAAATATTCTTTTCTCAGCAGCTTATTAAAAACAGCTCCCATGATGTTCAAACCGATTTTTTACACAGAACACTGACACAGCTTTGCATTCTGAATCTCTTTTTCTCATGCTTTTATTTAATATGGCACAATGCACTGGGATAGGGGTATTCTGTTCACAAACCAATAGCATTTAAACCACAGCACCCACAATGCAGCAAGTGTTTTGCACACTAAGCAGGTCCTCTGACTTTTCCCAGCTTTGTTTTGGGTTGTGGAACCTTTCTTTAATTTTTTATGATTTTTTTGCTGATAACACTACAGGTAATACACTGGGATAGGTGGGTCGTCTTCATGGCTCAATAGCATTTCAAATACAGCACCCACACTGCTGAAACCAAGTGTTTTACACACCAGACAGGCCCCAAAACCTTGTACAACCTTACTGTGGCTGATGCTCCTTTCTTTATTTTGTAATGAGCTTCTGAAGATAACACTACAGGTAATACACTGGGACAGGTGGGTCATCTTCATGGCTCAATAGCATTTCAAATACAGCACCCACTCTGCTGAAACCAAGTGTTTTACACACCAGACAGGCCCCCGGACCTCGTACAACCTTGCTGTGGCTGTGGCCCCTTTCTTTAATTTTTTATGATTTTTTGCTGATAACACTACAGGTAATACACTGGGATAGGTGGGTCGTCTTCATGGCTCAATAGCATTTCAAATACAGCACCCACACTGCTGAAACCAAGTGTTTTACACACCAGACAGGCCCCAGAACCTTGTACAACCTTACTGTGGCTGATGCTCCTTTCTTTATTTTGTAATGAGTTTCTGAAGATAACACTACAGGTAATACACTGGGACAGGTGGGTCATCTTCATGGCTCAATAGCATTTCAAATACAGCACCCACTCTGCTGAAACCAAGTGTTTTACACACCAGACAGGCCCCCGGACCTCGTACAACCTTGCTGTGGCTGTGGCCCCTTTCTTTAATTTTTTATGATTTTTTGCTGATAACACTACAGGTAATACACTGGGACAGGTGGGTCATCTTCATGGCTCAATAGCATTTCAAATACAGCACCCACTCTGCTGAAACCAAGTGTTTTACACACCAGACAGGCCCCCGGACCTCGTACAACCTTGCTGTGGCTGTGGCCCCTTTCTTTAATTTTTTATGATTTTCTGAAGATAACACTACAGGTAATACACTGGGACGGGTGGGTCGTCTTCATGGCTCAATAGCATTTCAAATACAGCACCCACTCTGCTGAAACCAAGTGTTTTACACACCAGACAGCCCCCAGAACCTTATACAACCTTGCTGTGGTTGTGGCCCCTTTCTTTATTTTTTTATGAGTTTTTCAATATGGCACCATTAGACAGGCGGTACATGGGGATAGTACATCGTGCTCTTCACGAGTCAATAGCTCTTCAAGCACAACAGCCACAGTGCTGCAACCAGGTGTTTTACACCAGACATTTCCCCTAACCTTATACAACCTCGCTTTGAGTTGTGGAACATTTCTTTATTTTTTAATGTTTTTTTTGACTGTAATCAAGTGTTGTGCTCACTAGGCAGGCCTCCTGACCTTTCACAGTCATGCTTTGTTGTGTGCAACTTTAATTATCTTTTTAGGATTTTTTGAACATGGCAACTTCCACCGAGACGGGTGGGGGGTGTGGGGGTGCTCTTCAATAGCTTTTTCATCTATACACACAAACGGATGTAACCAAGACACTCAGAACCTGTCACGCAGGGGCTGACTGCTGAGGATAGGGATCCAATGCGGTGCCCTTGGTAGGGTTGGCGCGAGACGCAGGCGTAGTCGGAGTAAACAGGCAGGGGCCCGAGTCCGGGAAGGCGTAGAAGTTGCGTCGGTAGGCAGAGGCGTAAATGAAGAGACAGGCTGGGGTCAGGATCCGAGAAAGCGTAAAACAGGCGAAGGTACAAAATCGAGTGGCTAAAGCAGTTGTCGGAAAAGCGGGGTCGAGGTCCAGGGGAGAAGTCATAGTAAGGCAAAAGCGTAGTTAGTAGGTAAGCTCCGGGAGAGAATCTCAATCGTGAGCAATGACCGGGGGACAGGTTTAAGTAGAGGACTGATTGACATGTGCACGTTTGGTATGGGGAGAGCTCGAGGGAATGCGGGAGCGCTTGCCTGCGTGAGGGAGATTCATGACAGAACCAACAGAATCAACCTGAACTCATAGAAAAACAAGAATGCCCCCGAGACACCTGCACCCCCCTCTTGGACCACTCTGGTATCAACACCCCCAAACCCATCCATACCAGCTAACAAGACTCAGAATCGGTGCAACCCTCCAACCTGGACCAAGAGCAGGATGGGACAAGAACCTGCACCACACTACGTACACAGGTTTGTATTTTTGGCTGAAGATGAAAATGTCTAACATAGATTGTTTTGGTTCAAGCAAACAATAAAAATAGTTGTTAAAATCCAAACACACATAATGAGATCACTCTCTGTCAGTATGTGTAACATTCTGGGTCTGGGCTCCTCTGTATTTGGGCTAAAGAGAGTTCAACAACATTTATTAAATGCACTGACATCATAATCTGACAAGATCCATTGTTTAGGGGAGACTTGACCACCCACTGTCCCCCTGGTATCGTGAAGCTCATTGTCCTTTAGCTTTCCAAAACCAGAATCACTTGGGACTCCGGGGGGGATCGGTGTATGCAAAATATGAATTCCTTATGCAAGAAATTGTATATGGTCAATATAGCGATCATATCTTATCAGCAGATGGTAATCTCCAAGGAACAAGTAATAGGTTTATTCCACGCTGAAAAATGATAAAATGATTGATGAACCCAAGTGATTTGAAAGAAATGTTAAACAACTCAAAGCGAGGTTGTATAAGGTTAGGGGAGCTGTCTGGTGTGTAAAACACCTGGTTGCAGCACTGTGGCTGTTGTGCTTGAAGAGCTATTGACTCGTGAAGAGCACGATGTACTATCCCCATGTACCGCCTGTCTAATGGTGCCATATTGAAAAACTCATAAAAAAATAAAGAAAGGGGCCACAACCACAGCAAGGTTGTACGAGGTCCGGGGGCCTGTCTGGTGTGTAAAACACTTGGTTTCAGCAGAGTGGGTGCTGTATTTGAAATGCTATTGAGCCATGAAGACGACCCACCCGTCCCAGTGTATTACCTGTAGTGTTATCTTCAGAAAATCATTACAAAATAAAGAAAGGGGCCACAGCCACAGTAAGGTTGTATGAGGTTTGGGGGGTGTGTGGTGTGTAAAACACTTGGTTTCAGCAGAGTGGGTGCTGTATTTGAAATGCTATTGAGCCATGAAGACGACCCACCTGTCCCAGTGTATTACCTGTAGTGTTATCTTCAGAAAATCATAAAAAATTAAAGAAAGGGGCCACAGCCACAGTAAGGTTGTATGAGGTTCGGGGGCCTGTCTGGTGTGTAAAACACTTGGTTTCAGCAGAGTGGGTGCTGTATTTGAAATGCTATTGAGCCATGAAGACGACCCACCCGTCCCAGTGTATTACCTGTAGTGTTATCTTCAGAAACTCATTACAAAATAAAGAAAGGGGCCACAGCCACAGTAAGGTTGTATGAGGTTCGGGGGCCTGTCTAGTGTGTAAAACACTTGGTTTCAGCAGTGTGGGTGCTGTATTTGAAATGCTATTGAGCCATGAAGACAACCCACCCATCCCACCTGTAGTGTTATCTTCAGAAAATCATAAAAAAATAAAGGTTCCATAACCCAAAACAAAGCTGGGAATAGTCAGATGACCTGCTTAGTGTGCAAAACACTTACCTGCAGCATTGTGGGTGCTGTGGTTTAAATGCTATTGGTTTGTGAACCAGTGCATTGTGCCACATTAAATAAAAGCAAGAGAAAAAGAGATTCAGAACACAAAGCTGTGTCAGTGTTCTGTGTAAAAAATCGGTTTGAACATCATGGGAGCTGTTTTTAATAAGCTGCTGAGTAAAGAATATTTTAATCTTCCTGCTGTCAGTAGTATTGTGAATATAGTTGACCCTTACCTGAATGAAAACAGGACGTAAAGGAAGGGTTTCAGAAATCAAACAAAGCTTTATTCCCGTGCTTACAGTCTGGGTAATTGGAGACCGCGCTGTTCTGCTTCCTATGGTCATATACGGGTTTTTCGCATGAAGCCGTATTGAACAGTATTTCTCGCTTTGTGAACGTGTGCACACAGCGGTCCCCCGGGTTCCAGTTCGTGCGTAATTACGCATCGATGAAAAACCGGAGGTTTAAAAAAAGATAATTAGCTCACCGATAGATTGATGTAAAGGCTGTGGAAATATCCACAAGTCGTGGTCTTTAAAATGCTTTTGATTTGAAGGCGTTCTGTGCTTCCATTGCGGAGATATGGACAAAAGCATATTCGTGCTTGGTCAAAAAAATGTCATAAAAACGAAAAAGTAAAGGCTGAGAAAGCATCCACAATGTATTTTATACACAAAGCAAGTGTTTTTGTAACTCTAAGAGATTTCGTGAAAGCGCTACAGGCGTGCCAAAATTGTTTTCGAACTTCAAGCTAACTTTACCCCGGTGTCGTCCTTAACGCCTTATCTAACGGGATTGTAGCCTGTTAGGTATTTGCTGGAAATCCGGTCTAAATTAACATCAAAGGAACAGGTAAAGGTTTATTCCACATCACACCTGAAGAAAGTTCCATGTTGTGTTTCCTTCTCCTTTCAGCATGGAATAAACCTATACTTTTTCCTTTGCAGCTGACACAGGTCACTACTTAAATTCCCATCAGCTGTGGACCCCCAGCTGATCTCTACCCAGATAGATGAGAGATATCTTCTTAGACGAGAGGTCTACTGGGACTAAGGGAGCACGATGGGGTACCGAAGACTTGAAAAAGCTCTCGCATTAGATTCTGTTTTGTTGTTTCCCAGATTTGTTTTTAATGTTCTTTTTGTTTTGAAGTTGTTCCTTTAAGTATTTTTTTTATTTTATTTTCTGTAGTTGTTACACTACTACAGTGATTTACCTAGGTTCCCGGAAGGCTTCTCGCATCGTGGTTGTTGTGTTTTTGGGTTACAAGTATTTTTTTTCTATTGATAGGACCCCACGCATTACTGTGGGACTAGTTAACTTAAGTTCTTACATTGTACCTGAAATTACCACATAAACTACTACTCTGTTTTTCTTTTTTTTAATAAAGGCACAAATTATGTTTTTTTTTCTTGCAGCTGATTGGCAATGACCCTACAACGGGTCATTGCAACGAACGTGGCTGCTGAAATTTGTCAGCAGCTCCATACTAAACCTGTTCTCAATTGCAACAAACCTAAAATAACATATGATTGGCCTCTCTTTCTGTCCCCTGCTCCCGCCTCTCACTCCACCTCCCTCCCAACCTTTGTTCTCCCGCTACTTTACCTTTGCCTACTGCCCTGTCTCTCTCACACCTGAAGAAGGCTCCATTGCCGAAACGTTGTGTTCTCTTTCTTCTTTTTTTCAGCATGGAATAAACCTATTACTTGTTCCTTTGCAGCCTACGCATGCAACCCACCTAAAATAACATATGCTGCCCATTAGATGTTACCGATGTAGGAGACTAACTTAAACCACCTCTTCACAGGGTTTATGTAGCTCAGAAGAGGAACAGTCTATCGCATTTGAACTGTTCTGAATGTAGTGGAAATAATATAGTCACAAAGTAATAAACATATGCACCACTCGCTTGAAATATTTACTGTAGCTAAAATTGTTTTCTAGACACCACAACTATTCACAATGAATTTGATGAATACATGTCTTTATTAATAAAAGTGTAATTTATTAATAATTAAGATTAATGTATATCTTTATTAGTAGCTGTATTACCGGTAATGCATGTACAGTCCTTAATATGGGATAGTGAACTTTCAGGTATCCTGGGGAGGTAAGAAAACTGAAATGAAGGAAATACATATTTAAAGGGGGTGTAAGTCTTAAATGTGTTCTGTTACATCTGGGTGTTAACTGAATAGATTGTATTACTTATTGTGATTTGACACATGTCTTTATCAGGAGACAGCAGAAAAATTGGGGAATTTGCAGGTACAGAAAATAATTTGAACTGAACAGGTAAATGTAAGGTTATGTTAAAGAAAAAAAAACTTTGTCACCTTTTTCAACATGATTATTTAAGACAGTTTATTGGAACCGTATCTCTCCTCGATTCTGTGGCTATGGTCCAACAGTAACGGTGGTGAAATAAGCAGAATGTGCGGAAAGAATTGGAGATGTAACAGGAGACTCATCCAGTCGATAGAAGGGTTGTGTACGCTGAGAAGTGTAGTTTAAAAACTTAACGAGCCAGGGACGAGTCAAACTTACAATCTTCTGATCCGAAGTCAAACACATTATCCATTGCGCCACTGGCCCAGATACTCTAATGACACCACTGTGAGCTTTGTGCTGCTATTAGTAATACTGTAGCACTCTGGTGTTCACAAGAGCCCCCCACCACCAGGGACTCAAACCCAGGCCTCTTGCATCACTCAACAGGGACCTAGCCTGTTGAGCTAAAGAGCAATCTCCCTTCAGTCCTGCGGCTGTGGCCCTGCTATTACAGGGAAGGGCAGTGACATCACCGCTCTGGTAAGCCGGCTCTTACACACTCAATGGTGGCCGTATGCGTTACACTCCCCCCGCTTAACTCACCAACCTCAGCAAAGGGCTATCCCATCCCACTGCTGACACCAATGTAACGCTCCAGGGTTCACATGGGCATCCTCGCCACTGCCACATCAGGTCAGTCCCCCACCGTCAGGGACTCAAACCCAGGCCTCTGGCATCACTCAACAGGGACCCACCCTGTTGAACTAAAGAGAGACCGTCCTTAAGCTCAAGCAGCTGGTGGCGGTCGCAGGTTCGAGTCCCCGACGGTGGGGGGCTGACTTAAGTGGCAATGGCAAGGGTGCCCGCCTGAACCCCCAACCATTACAATACTATACATCGCTCTGGTCCAAATTTTCTCAATTTGATTCACGTGTTTTCTACTTGTATTTAGCTACTAGGTCTTTCATTTGGTCTCTTTTAAAAATAGCATCTCAAACGATTTTATGTGTCATGCTGAAATTCACACACGGGGGACGTCACACGAAAGACAATCACAGATAAGATGTGGCGTTTAAAAAGAAATCCAGAGTGGCAGTAGAAAACAAAGCCTTATACACGAGATGCAAGTGCTCTAGCACTGAACTAAACTGACAGGCACTTTTGCCTGCAGCTCTTTAATTGAGTTAGGAAGAGTGAAGCGTCTACACAGTGTACAATTTAAAGGTCGAAGCAAGACAATCTGATGCGAGGAGAATTCACAAAACGAGCCTCTGCTTTATCGTTTACTGAGCTTTCAATGAACATCTAAGTGAAAGACAAATTCACTATTTTCACTTTTTGTTTAAAGAACACTTTTATCACGTTCTGCACTCCCGATGGTGTTTAACGGTGCTCTTTTCTACACTCCTGATTTGAGGATCCCCAGCTAAAATATTTTTTAAATACAACAAAATTCCGATATATTGATTAGTATTTATGTTTACATTTATATTCACTCGTGCCAAAAGCTTGTGTTCTCTGCATATATCAGGATGTGGAAAGAGGCCCAATCACATCTGGAGTAGATAGTATTTAGGTCAAAGCTAATTCAAAGTGCGTCTCTGGGTGTGTTTGAATTATCTATGTGTTTGACTGAAGGACAAGCTCACGGTGCCATAAAAATTGACACTCGTTAAGGCAGACACCTGTTGCTGTCCACAACGACCAACTCTGCATGGCAAGAGAGGAAGACAGCCTCTTAGACACACTGCTCTGAGATACCTGCGTTCTGTGTGCGCTGAGCCTGCTCGCTGAGCAAGTGATGAGAAATGGCTTTTATCTGGTAATTTCAAGTCCAAGGAGCTCAATATGCTTTTTATGTTTGACATCTTCAAGGAAAATGGTGAAATCGCAGGTGGAAGAGGAAAATGATCCTTGAGTAGAGGAGAGACGACCATCTTGGTGGCTTGGCACCTCAATACCTGTCTGAACTTTTATCGCCCTACTCCCCACCTCGCAACCTCCGCTCTTCAAATTCTGCCCTCCTTACTGTCCCCCAAGCCCGTCTACATTGTATGGGTGACAGGGCCTTCTCCTGCTATGCCCCCAAGCTCTGGAACTCTTTACCCAAGGATATTAGAGAGTCACCTTCTCTAAACTCCTTCAAATCCAGACTCAAAACTTTCTTCTTCAGTAAAGCCTTTACTTAACTGGTTCCATTCTTCACCCCTCTGCTCTTCTTAATACCATCTTCCACGGTCTCCTCTATTGTTATTGTTGTATTGTTGTAATTATAATTGTGTCCTGTCTTGTGAAATTTTCGTATTTATTGTTGTAGTCTTCTTATTTATTGTTATTGTCATCCTGTAAAGCGCTTTGAGAAGCCACCTTTAAAGGCGCTATATAAAATAAAGTTTATTATTATTATTATTATTATTATCTTGAGCACTAACTCATGTCAGGAGGCTAACTTCTGGGATGAGGTGGTGGGGTGGTAAGGCGATGGACTACTAATCCATTGTGCTCTGCACATGTGGGTGTGAATCCCATCCTTGTGAAGTTCAGCAGTTGACAAATGTGCCTTTTTAAACTGGGTGTGCTTTCGTTTCATCTTTCGCTCCTGTACTACAGCAGTAATATTTCTAGATGTGCATGAACATGGTATAGTAGGCTGACGGCAGGAACACGGGGTCCACAAGCAGTGACAGTATCAGAGGTGTCTGCAGTGTGTTGGTTTGTGAGCACTAATAAAATAACTTGCCGTGGAAGCACGTGTGCCTGCATTAATACAGCTCCATTGAGCAGAAAAAGCAACAAAAACACCGACTTGTCAACAGGAAGTTTCCGTAGCTGAAAACACAGCCATTGTGCTCCAGGTGAAGCTTGTGTCGTAGGATGTGGGTCATTGAGGCAGTCACGGTCTGGGGTTGATTGAGTTATGTTGATTTGTGTTACAGGGTGTGGGTCATTGAGGCAGTAACAGGCTGTGATTGATTAGGTTATGTTGATTTCCAGGATGGTGTCAATGTTGCCTCTCACTCAAGGGTGTGACTGCAGTTGTCCCAATTAATACAGGAACAGTCAGTAAAAACAGTCAAACCCAAGTCATTCAGGGAGCAATTAGGTATCGAGACTTGGAGGTGTGAGGAGTCGCTAAACCAGTTTTAGCCAGACCAAGGGGTGAACTGATAAGGTTCCATGACACCTAGCTCAGCACTCCAACACCCCTCAAACAACACAAGCTTCCTCCTGGACCCGTTTCTGACAGGGACAGTGGAAACCCCCCTGAAAGGGATTGGCTAAGGAGAGGGATAAAAAGACCTGAGACAAAACAGAGGGGGCTCCCGATTCCCACTGGACCCTGGAGACGACACAGGCAGCACAAGGGAAGCTGCAGAGTGCAAGACCCCGGAGGAACTCTGCAGAGACTTCTAATACCTGGAGGCAAGGATCTACTGGTTCAGTAACTGACGACAACGAGAGACATTGGCATTGGAACAGAGGTACTGTACAGAGACTTTCAACACCTGAAGGTGAGGAACAAGGAAACTGGCACAGTTAGCCAATTCAAACTGAGAGGAATGTAATACAGTCGCAGAGGATTTCTATTGTTACCTGAACAGAGACTGGGGAAATAGGACTGGGTGATACACCTCTCCTCAAAGTGGGCCATCAGAGACTACAGGTACTAAGTAGAGACATTCGAGTGACCTCTCTTTAGTATTTTACAGGAAAGACTGCTGCCCCTCTGTATTCATTATGACCCTGGGAAGGACCTTTTGCTGCTGTGAATTCTGTTTTCGTTGTGTTTTTGGGTGACAGTGAATGTGAATGTAGTTGGAAAATAAAAAGGGCACTTATACAATACAAATGCTTGTCACTGGTCTGTGTGTGCATTGGTGATTCTGGGAGACAAACAGAACCTGTGGTAATGTAGAGGGGCCCTAGCACCCCGTTTGTATTGCTAGGTGGTGTAGTCGTACATGAGGCAGGAACATCCCTCGCCCATAGGGTTTACCTTACTGTGACACCTTCTTCATCTATGTTTTTTGAGTGTACGACAAACGATCTTAGAATCTGGTAGTAGCTGGTAGTAATGGCGGCGAAGTTAATTTTTTATCCTCTTTAAAAGAATAAGGACAGGCTGGAGGGAGCTCCATTTACCACTCTTTCAGCTAACTGCCGAACTCGCAAACTGATTACACTGCAGAGCCACAGGCGCATCGCTTTTCTCCATTCTCTGGGTCAGGGTGAAAAACAAATTGCTGGTATTAGCTGGCCTGCTGGGAGTACCTCTTCTTCACTGATAAGCAAGATTTGTGTTTCATCTTTCGCAAGCTGTATAGATTTATTTCAAAACAAGTTGTTCCAGAAAGGAAATGAAAACTTGCATTCTCCTGAATTAAAAGGCATGGGATTTGAATTCACCAGTTCTGTAGGGTTTGGGCATTTACTGGGACAATTATTAATTGTAGCAGTAAATCACAAAATTGATTCTTTTGATGGCTTTAGAATCCAACTATGCGACATAACTCAAACAACGCACACACATACAGGTACTAATTCACGAGGATACATTTATTAATACATAGAATTTGCATATAAACAGATCTTATCGAGAGGGTTGTCAGAATACAAAAGGTATATATTCAGTCAGTTACAAAGAGTTACATATATCAAGAGGACATACGTTCAGTATATCATTCATTTAGACCGTTTCGTAAATGAACTTGGTTATAACTTCTACATTAGATACTCAAAACAAGTACATAACTCTTAGGAATTAAATTGATATCAACTGGTTGCGCTGCTGATGCTCACTGACCGGCTAGTTAGTGTTGGCTTTAACTAGCAAAGTTTGCGCACAGGAGAAAAGATGACTGTGGGTCCCAGCAAGTCAGGAAGAGGACCGGTTCGTTCCTGATGAAGAGCTAGTTCTGAATAGTGATTCAGCTGTCCACAGTTCTGACGTGTTAACGAGGCCTGCTGCTGGTGCTAACCTCGGGTGGATCCTCTGGTTACTCTCTGGCAACCTCCGCTCTCGACTCTTAGAACAAAGGAAAGTTCAGGCACTCGGACACAGTGGTTGTCCGGGTTGAGTCTCAGGATGGTCAAGAGGCGCGCTGCGAGAATGTCCTGCCCTTGGGAGCCTTCTGCTCCTGGGCCGCCCTGCCCTGGAATTCTCCTTTTAATTCCCTTTAGAAAAGTCCACAGAATTCTACAGAATTCTCCTGAATCTTTCAGGCTCTCTGTGTTGCCTGTTTTTACCTGGAGGAACTTCAGCTCGTTGATTGGCTGAAAGTTCCATGGGCATCAGAGTCCCGCGTGGGTTACTCGGCCGTACCAGTCCCTGATTGGTTGATCAAGGTGAGATATGAGTCATTTACTCCTGACACCTAGGAATGCAGTCCAGATGTCCATCTGGCACTCCCTAGACAGATAGGCGCCAATGGATGACCATTGATCATGAGAGCCAGGCTTAGCTAAGTGCATCCCCCTTTGGGAGCTGTCCCTTATCAAAGGAAACCTTAAATCAGCCTGCATGAATAGTTTCTCTGAGGCTGCACCACAGAGATGAACAGAGATGGGGCCTCATTTGGGAAAGCTCGCAACACTTAATTCTGTCTTATTAACAAGCCTCGCCGCTACATATGTATAGTTATACGAAAAACAAGTGGTTTATCAACTCATCTTCATTTGCAGATTTAGAGGTAGCTTAGATATTCGTTTTACAAACGGGTTTTTTTTTATATGGGTCACACACATGCCATAGCAACAAAACATCTCTAGAGATGAGGCTATAGATCACCTTTCCATCCTCCAGGTTTTCCTCCCAAAGCCTACGGTACCAATGGCGACCCCTGCTGGCCGAGAGAGCAAAAGCTTGCAGCACCTGGTATTCCCAGGCAGTCTCCCATCCAAGTACTAACCAGGCCCAACCCTGCTTAGCTTCCAAAATCAGACAAGATTGGGTACATTCAGGGTGGTGTGGCCGCAAGCGAAAGACATGCCGCGTGACTCGCTACTTGAAGCTGTGTGTGGCTGGGGCTCCGTGCCCCCCGAGCGGGACTGAAGGATCGTTCGTGTGCAACTCTTTGGAAAGGAGCTTCTTTCGAAATCGCATTGCATACCTGGATGTTGGCGAATGTGCTCCCTTGTGTTGGCTTGTCCCGCACTGGAGGAGAACAAACAAACTGCTCGGAGGAGCACAAGGCAAGTCTTCACAAGACAAAAACCTCCAGTGCACAGCACTCAAAACATTTCTGGGCTATCGCGTGTTTATTTCAGCACATAAAGCGCACCAGTCCAACACGTCGGCCGGGCGCGCGGCGCCTCCGCCCTCTTGTGGCCTTGAGGCGTCAGAGCAATGGCTCCTTCTCGCTGCCTTTCCGCTGTGTTGCAGGGCCCCGAGAGGGAACCTGGAGCGCACACTTCGTGGGGGGCGGGGCACCACGTTCGCGCTCTGCCCCCGGTCTCTTGCGCGAGTACTAAATCTCACAGCGCCAGCCAGCGGCCATGAGAAAAGTACAATATCGCGGGACAAGGGGGCCTCGTCATTGATTGTTACATATGGGACGGGGATTAGGAGGAGACCCCGACTGATTGGTAAAGGGGAACACTAACACCAGAGAGACACCCCCGGAGTCTCTTTTTGAGAGACGCCCTGGGATTTCTCAATGGCCAAGGAGGGTCGGGACCTCGGTTTTACGCCTCCCCCGAAGGACGGCGCCTGTTTGTGCAGCAGAGTGTCGCCATCAGGATGCTGGGGCATTAGAAAGCCACACAGACCGCAGGCTGAGCACTCCCTACTGGTGCCAGTCACACCTCTTGCAGGAGCAGCAGCAACCTGAGCTTTTCCGGGGGGAATCTCCCATCCGGGTGCCGGCTAGGCTCACACCTGCTGGGCTGCCGTGGGTGAGCCCAGTCGAGAGTCGCAGGGTGAGATCTAGTCACCGGGGAGAAACGATACAAGCGAAGGATTACTCGGCTCCCAGTACTTGAAAAGATTGACAAATGACTCGTTCCCGCCGGAGCTGAATGTACCTGCATGCGTCGTGTCGTCTACTTCCCCCGCCCCTCTGTGTTTGCTGTATTGTCTTTGAAGCCGGCCCCCGAGACGAGACGGGCTGCTCCTGTACCCCAATTAACACTTTACAGGTGCCATTCCCCGGCATTGTGGCCATTGTCGGTGGTCACACGTGATAAGATAAGGTGGAGGAGAGCGGGGCATGCCCAGCGCCAGACATTCAAGGAGGGGACTGTGCGAGGTGAGGTGAGGTGCAACACGCCGGAGCTCCGACGCTGCTAATGCGGAGCACTTGTTGAACTGGCATTGAAAGGCCGTGTGCGCACGGAGCGAGCCTTCCCTGCGGCGGAGTGTGGAAACTTTCTCCCCGCGCTGCAGGAGTTGTGTGCGCTGCAGCGGTGCCGAGAGAACAGCACAGAAGGCAGCAGGCTCTGGAGAGCGGGTAAGAGACGGAGCCTTCTGGGCATGCGAGCAGGCCCGTTTTTTGGAAATTGCTGAAAAGGCTCCGGTGTTTGTTCGGTGTGTGGCAGGCGCACGACGCGAGCTTGCGTAGCGATCTGCCGGTCTGGTGTTATGCAAATGAGGCCGAATTGCGTCCCGGGACATGCTGCGAATGCGCATTGGCGACTGCAGATGTGTAGGAAACGGCGCGCTCGTTTTCTCGTTTTGCCCACCCTTTTGAGTGTAAGTGTGGCGTGTGAGTGTGCGAAAGAGTGGGCCCAGCAGGAGGCGGTGGTGTGCAGGGTGAGGAGCTGGCCTAGGCTTTTGCGCTTTGTGCTGTGGGTGCGGGCCGCTTGCAGGGGCTTGTACAGCTCATACTTACCTGCAAGGGAGAGACCTTGATCAGCTTGTTGGTGGAGTAGTTGGATTGTTTTCTTGTTTTGTGAAAGCAGTGTTTGATTTGTAGTTTACGAAATGGCAACTTTCGGATCCTGCAAGAATGCTGTGTATTTTGAGCTTTTGGATGATCTCTTCATGGATCGTATGCAGTTCAGCAGAAAAGTGTTGCAGAAGGAACTTGGCTTTGAACCTTGGCACTTGGATTTCATCTTCGCTCTCCCAGGTCAGAAAGCATTTGAGGTTGTTATTGCTACCTATTCTCTGTTTGAACAATGTGTGGATGTGTTTGAGGTAAAAAGAGGGAAAGTTCCTGCCCTTGAGAAGATCAACTTGCAGCCTCTGACACAGAAAGAGAGGAAAACGGTGCATGTTGTTATGTTCTCGGAACTGGCAAAGACGGAGGACATTCACATCTGGCTTAACCAGTACTGCACCATCCACCATGGAACTGAGGTTAGAGATGTTGACGGTATAAAAACAGGAGCAAGGAAATTGGAGGTTCGCTTGCTACCGGACAATGTAAATGGAGGCTTAAGGCACCTGCCCTCTACAATCCGGCTGGGCGCCTGCAATGGCTATGTTTTTTATGTGGGACAACCAAAGGTGTGACGGCGCTGTGGTGCTGTGGGACACCTGGCATCGTCCTGCACTGTGAAATGCTGCAAGACCTGTGGCAAGCAGGGACATTTAGCCTCTGACTGTTCAATGCTGCCAAAGTGCAATTTATGTGGCTCGGAAGGACACATTTTTAAAAACTGCCCTCACGCCTACGCCAATAAACTCAAAATGAGAAAGGATGAGGCAGTGCTTGTTTCAGCCAAACCGGCCTGAAAAGCCAAAGCAAACAACAAGTCAAACAAAGAACCCTTGTTGGACAAAGACTCTCAGCCTCCAGCCAGGATCAGTCCTGCTGTGGCTCCGGGGCCGGTGGAAGAGAAATCCACTACGCCTCCACAACCGCAGACTGCACCAGACAAGCACGAGGGTTTGAAAACCCCCGAGAACAGCGAGGACCCCTCCCCCACTCCTGCTCCTCAGAACGAGGGCCAGTGTGGGGCCCCCCGGTGGAGCAGGTCCAGCGAGGATACCCAGGATTCAGCGGAGCTGCTTTTCTCAGACTCTGCAAGTGCTACAGATGCCCTCCTCTCCTCCATCCAGTCCATTACAGAGGATCTGCAGCAGCTGGTGGGTGAGGGGGAAGAGGAGACTGGTGCATCGGCTGCACCCCTTTCCCCTCAGTGCTCCCAGGAGCTGGACTTGAGGAAAAGGAAAAATGACTCTGTTTTCTCCCCGAGCGAGGAGGAAGGAGAGCATGGCGATGGGGACAGCTGGAACCCCTCCACCCCTCCCTCTACCCCCTTCCTTGAAATGGACTCCGTGAACGCTTTTACTGCTGCCACCCTGATGAAGGCTCATTCAGAGGATGGCTGGCAGGAAATTGGTAAGAAGAAAAAGAAAAAGAACAAGGTAACAGGTGAGACAGAAGAGAAATGTGTTTTGTAAAGACTGGTTCCACTTTCTTATGTAATATGGCTCTAAACATAATTTCTCTTAACACCAGAGGTATCACTGACAGAGTTAAATGCCAGTGTGTCTTTGATTACCTCCAGCAGAGAGAGGGAGATGTGTTGATGTTGCAGGAGTGTGCTTTAGCCTATCAAGAGAGGTATAAAAGCTTTGAAGATAGGTGGGATAAAGGGCCTTCTTATTGGTCAGGGGACAATAACAACAGAGCCTCTGGCGTGGCCATTCTTTTCAAAGGATGGGCTTTCAAATTGAAAAGTATTCAGAGGGTCTTAGATGGCAGGTTGCTGTGTGTGGATGTGGAATGGAGGACTGTTAACCTGCGGCTAATCAATGTGTCCTACTGACGTGGGAGGAAGGGTGGAGCTACTCAAGGCACTCTCTCCTCTATTGTTATGTAGCACAGACGTGATAGTGGGAGGGGATTTTAATTGTATTTTAGAGTACACAGACAGGCAGTCTAGCTCTCCGATAAAATTGGATTCCAGCTCACTGGCCCTGCAAAACGTAGTTCAAGACTTTAAACTCTCAGACACATATAGATGTATATATCCCACAACAGCAGGATGTACATGGTCAGGGAGGAATAGCAGCTCCAGAATTGACTATTGCTTTGTCTCAGAGAGAGTGAAAGTTGTAGGGGTCACTCTTCAGCCTGTCTTCTTCTCAGATCATCAGGCTTTAGGTTGTAGAGTGGAATTCCAGGGCGGGACTGTCTTTGGCCCAGGCCTCTGGAAATTCAACACAAAGCTGCTAGAGAACTAGGGGGTAGTATACCGCTACAAGGAGAAACTATTACATTGGCTGTCCTTGTAGTGTCTGTACAGGTCAGTAGGAGAGTGGTGGGAGAAGGTGAAAGTGAGGACAAAGGCCTTTTTCATGGCTGAGGGAAGGAAGGCAGCTGCCAGACAGAGAGGAGTGCTAGCCAGGAAACAGGCAGCTGCAGCGTCTCTACACGAGACAGTGGCTTCGATGTGCTCGAGGATATCACCCTTTTAAAAAAGGACATCAGGAGCATAGTTGAAGAAAGTAGTCGAGGAGTGCTGTTAAGAAGCAGATTGCAGTTCTTGGAAGAAAATGAGAAGTGTACTCGCTTCTTTTTCAGGAAAGTGGTAGGCTCCAATTCTGTCATGGAAAGTGTAGTTGATGAGGAGGGAAGAGAGAGTACAGAGCTGAGTGCTATCCTCTCCTGCATCGAGGCCTTCTTGTCATGGACGTCCGAAGGGACTAACGGTGGGGAACAGGAGAGCAGAAAAAGACCCATATGCGTAGCGGCGAGACGGGAAAAAGGCCCTGGCTCATTAGTGCAAAGAGTTCAGGAATGCCGTATAGAAACCTGTGCCCTCAGGGAGCGGACGTGGGGCGCCCTGGTGCTAGGCGGGTCTCAGGACATCCGAACGTCAATGCTGAGCGAGGACAGAGTGCAAGACCCGGAAATATATAGCCCAAGGGAAAGACAGGGACAGGAAGGACAGAAGACCAGAAACTATGGACAGGACAATGAAGGACCACTATCTGGCTGAAGAGGGAGAGACGCTTCTACTCAAGACTATACAGCTCCATAGAGATAAAGGATGAAGAAATTCATTTTTTTACATCAAAGCAAGAAAACGTTTTGAGAGAAGAAGATAGGGAAGTACTTGAGGGGGATTTGACAGTAGAAGAGATGAGAGACTATGGAGAGCTTACTGAAGGGGAACACTCCGGGAGCTGACAGGCTCCCTAAAGTGGCGTCTGCTTTTACTACTTGCACAAATGAAGGCAAAAAAAAGCCAATCGATGTGAACGAACGACGCTTTACAGAGGAGTATTGCCTGACTGGATCGTTGATGAACGACAGAGGCCACTCCGACCTCTTCTCGGTTTTCTTCAATGACTTGAAGGATCTTCTTCACATTCGCCCATGCAGGGGAAGTCAGTTACACCAAAGCAAACACAGGAAAGTGCAATTCAAGCAGAGACCAGGAAGGACTTGTTTACACCGAGAGTGGTCGGAGAATGGAACAATGCGCCAAGCCCTGTTGCTGGAGCCGATTCTTGATGAGATCTTGGGCTCACTAAGAGGCCCCCGCTGGATGCTAATCTTTCTGTTGTTCTTGCAGGTCCTGCGCTGCTTTTGAGCCGACAGAGCTCGTCCTGGTCTGTCGGCACAGCCCAATTGCAAATGATCGGCTCCGCGTACAGAAGGAACGTGCGTTTGGTACAAGAGTGCACGAAGGCACCGGAAATACATTGGGAACAAATGACCGGTCTCTCAAGACCTCTGTGGAGTACAGGAGCGTGCAAAACGAGGCTGTTTCCACCCGGTCTCGAACCGGGGACCTTTCGCGTGTTAGGCGAACGTGATAGCCACTACAGTACGGAAACCTGCAGGGACCGCTGCTGGTGTCTCACTTGCATTTCGGGCTGAGAAAGGGAAGCATCACTTTAGGCAGGGGGCGCTGGAGAGAGGAACAAAGGGCACGATGAAACAAAATGCCGAAACCCGGGATCTTTAGATCTTCAGTCTAACGCTCTCCCAACTGAGCTATTTCGGCGGTGCACAGAGCCCACAGCCACCTGCTCCAGCCTTCCTGTGTTGCGGCATGACCGCACCAAGAGGAGCGGGAGAGTGTTGCAGGAACGTCACTCAGAAGGAAAGCCACCCAGCTGCGCCCTCTGAGCTCTGTCCAGCGCATCTTCCTCGCATGGACTCCTGCCTGCGACGGGCAGGAAACAATTAGCAAGAACAGAACGACACCCCATGGGTGTCTCATGACCGCACCTTAGGTTGTGACAGGTGCAGGTGTGAGGGGTTGCCGGGCTACTTTCGAGCAGAGCTTGGGCGGAGGGGGGGCGGGAAAGCAGACAAAGAGGTGACACCTCAAGGTCTGCACGATCACAGCTGTCCGCTGCCCCAGGCTTCTGCTCGATAAGCTACTGGACACACCCGCCCCTCCTCACACAGACCGTGGAAAAGCCCCCAAGTTGGAGAGCTCTCTCTTCCTCCAAGGAGCTCTTGGACACGACGCACAGACAGAGCGCGGGGAGCCGCCGCCTGCAAACACGGCTCCAGGCAGGACTCCGCTCCGCAGGAGCCGCAGAGCAGAGGAGATGGGGGCAGCTTAGCTCCTGTGCAGAGACCTGAGCTGTTGTTGCTGCGGACGCTGTCTTTTCTGTTCTCGGGGTAGGAGTGAATGTTGAGTTGCCCTTAGAAATGAAGCAGAGCACTTCAACGGCACGGGTGTGTGTCTGTGCGTGCGCCCTGGTGATTCTGGGAGACAGATCGAACCTGGGCTAAAAGAGAGGGGGCTTAGCCCTCTTCCATTTGCTAGTTAAAAGTTGTACAACCCATTTGTATCTGCTAGGCGGCGCAGTCGTCATGCACAAAGAACGCTTTGAAAAGCGTCAAAAGCAAGTCATTCCGAGTTGGTCGTTTGTGTTTTCCGTTCAGACGCGAAATGCTGAAATGATCTATCGGCTCCTCGGTTGTCATTTCTGCTTCGTAAAGGAATCACAGCACGCGTCGCCTTCCAGCACGCTGGGTCGGGACACGATGCCGGGGGTCGGAAAGAGCAATGTCTTCCTTGTTAATAAAGTGGCAAGTATCCCTGCCTGTCACGCGGGAGACCTTCTTTCACAGCGTCGTGCACCTTTTCATTGCTCTCGCTTTCAGAGCCTCCGCACGGCACACAACTCGACATCAGGAAGCACATTGAAGTGAAAGTGCACTGTGCAGATCCCGCCACACTAAGAGGTGAGTGGGTCTGTTCGATGCACAAAGAACGCTTTGATAAGCGTCAAAGACAAGTCATTCTGAGCTGGTCGTTTGAAAGCAGGATGCGCTGCAACATGCACTGTGCAGATCCCACCACACTAAGAGGTGAGTGGGTCTGTTCGATCAAAGCGCTAGGCGAATCCCCAATCCCCTTTTGTGCGTAGCGACAAAAGAGGTCTGTTCCCACCCGGTTTCGAACCAGGAACCTTTCACATGTGAGGCAAACGTGAAATCCATTAAACTACAGAAAGGTGGTAAGGTGTGTCCATCGGCCCAGCGTGATTCAGCTGCTTCCAGTGCCTTTATTGGAGTGCACTGATGGACCGTGCTCTCTCTCCAGAGACCAGCACGCCTGTCATGGACGGAGCAGGAAAGGCGGCGCCACATTCTACAGCCCTCTCCACGCAATCGACGAAATCGGGCTACTGAAGTGGAGAAAATCGCCTCTCCAGAAAGTGCAAATATCATCTTGGAGAGTATAAATCCTATTGCCGAAGGTCAGCCCTGTCTACCAGAGTAACCCTGCCACCTCCTGCAGCGATGATCAGCTCGTCTCACACGCGAGAAGATTCGGTTGGAAACAAGTGCCCCCTCTTCTCGCACGTTTTGCACGTTTGAGTAGTTTTAATGCGGCTCCTTCGTACACGGTGGTGATCTTTTGGAAAGCAGGAGGCAAAACTGACACGTCCCCATACCGGGAATCGAACCCAGGCCGCCTGGGTGAAAACCTTTAATCTTAACCGCTATACCGGAGCACGCAACTGGACATCATGCAAGCAAACTACATAAATATGAGAAAACACGCAAGAGAGTTGTCACTCAGTGTCGAAGGGTCGATGTATACTGGGGCTCAGTTGAAATGCAACGTCAGGACTTTCCCAAATTATGTCACACGAAGAGAGCACAGCGTTTTCCGCCCTGCCACGTGTGTATCAGTAACTCGCCGTGATCGTATAGGGGTCAGTACTTTGCGTTGTGGCCGTCCTGA
The DNA here is from genome assembly GCF_040954835.1 of Lepisosteus oculatus. NCBI lineage: Eukaryota > Metazoa > Chordata > Actinopteri > Semionotiformes > Lepisosteidae > Lepisosteus > Lepisosteus oculatus. The sequence goes on along the minus strand of NC_090709.1, from coordinate 10,164,862 downwards.
TGTACCCCGGTCTCCCGCGTGATAGGTGGGGATACTCGCCACTATACTAATGAGGAAGACATCGCTCTCTGCTTAGTGTGCAAAACACTTACTTGCAGCATTGTGGGTGCTGTGGTTTAAATGCTATTGGTTTGTGAACAGAATACCCCTATCCCAGTGCATTGTGCCACATTAAATTTAACGCACGAGAAAAAGAGATTCAGAACGCAAAGCTGTGTCAGTGTTCTATGTAAAAAATCAGTTTGAACATCACGGGAGCTGTTTTTAATAAGCTGCTGAGTAAAGATTATTGAAGCATTTACAGGTTCTTTTCAGAACAAAGGACGAGTGGAGACGCGATTAACAAACAAGCATTAGCTTCATTCGTTTACAACCACACAAAACCAAACACAGGATATACATGCACATGAGGAGACTGACGGAACACGTACACATCGTTAGGGTGGTAATTACCTAACAACACACTATACTTTTACAAGACTACACAGGGCACTCGAACTACTAGGACATTATTTACACAGGTAGGGTCAGCCGCTGGTCATCGTGCTGACCCTCAGACTCTCCCCGGCTACCACTCCCAGCATGCCCAGCGGTACTACGAGCTCCTAGGGGCGCTTCCTCCTCATCACCAGGCGAGGGCGTTACACTATTTAAAACCCATTAAAAATGCTCTTCATGCAGTACAACAAAAAGTATTTTAGAATATGGTGGTGTGGGCCCTGTTGTAAAATATTTCCAATCACCTTGGTCGTGGTACAAAATGTTAATGACCACCTTTAAATGTTTTTCAAAAGCGGTAATGTCTGACAAACTAATTTTCCGATTCTCTGGAAAACCCAACTCTTTGTACATTCGTTTAACGCCCTGTAACATTTCCCCATCGGTACAACCTTCATTCAACAAACCGTACACACTCCCGGCGAAACACAGATTACCGCCCGTGTAATGTAAGTCGATAAGGTGCGCTTTTTTCTGAGCAATTACCCGGCTGTACAGAACGGATTTAAATCTTCGGCGGGCACCCCCCTGCATATTCCTAACTATCGTCACCACTAATCGGAGGCTGTCATCGGTGAGAGCTTCTGTGTGGCTCTGTAAGAGGTCTGAGATGTGGCTTAAAAAATCTGCAGCATTTAATTCTCCGGGTTGTCTCCTGCGTGAGAACAAGGGTTTTGTTAAAACCACCCGCAGTCAAATGCAGCTGTACAAAATCATTCGACCCGATGTTTGGAGAAAGTTCATCCAATATTCTCTGGACTGCACCACGCACAGCGTCTATAGCCTGTACATACGAGGCTATTCTGTTGAGATTAACAAAACAAAATTCTTCATGGTGCTCTGTTGCTCTAAAGTTATTATAAGACCTGTGTAGAGGTTTGATGGGTTTACTGAGACAATTATTAATTGTAGCAGTAATCACAAGGTTGTTCGTTGTGGCTTTTAGAAAATCAATCGTCAGAACAACTAACAACGCACACACAATTTATTAATATAAATTGTGCACCAAACATATACTTGTAGCGGCGAGGCTTAATAATAATGCAGAATTAAGTGTTTCTGAGCTTTCCCAAATTAGGCCCCATTTCTCTGTTCATCTCTGTGGTGCAGCCACAGAGAAACCATTCATGCAAGATGTTTTCTTTTGATAAGGACAGCTCCCAAAGGGGGATGCACTTAGCTAAGCCTGGCTCTCATGATCAATGGTCATCCATTGGTGCCTATCTGTCTAGGGAGTGCGAGTTGGACATCTGAATTGCATTCCTAAGTGTCAGGACTAAGTGACTCATATCTCACCTTGATCAACCAATCAGGGACTGGTAGGGCCGAGTAACCCACGTGGGACTCTGATGCCCATGGAACTTTCAGCCAATCAATGAGCTGAAGTTCCTCCAGGTAAAAACAGGCAACACAGAGAGCCTGAGAGATTCAGATTGAGATTCAGCAAGATTCTGGAGAGGATTCTGTGGACTGTTCTAAAGGGAATTCAAAGGAGAATTCCAGGGCAGGACGGCCCAGGAGCAGAAGGCTCCCAAGGGCAGGACATTCTCGCAGCGCGCCTCCTGACCATCCTGAGACTCAGCCCGGACAACCACGGAACGGCCAGTGTGTCCGAGTGCCAGAACTTTCCTTTGTTCTAAGAGTCTAGAGTGGAGGTTGCCAGAGAGTAACCAGCAGCAGGCCTCATGAACAGGTCGGAACTGTGGAAAGCTGAATCACTATTCAGAACTAGCTCTTCATCAGGAACGAACCGGTCCTCTTCCTGACTTGCTGGGACCCACAGTCATCTTTTCTTCTGTGCACAAACTTAATAAATGTATCCTCGTGTATTAGTACCTGTGTGTGCGCGTTGTTTGAGTTATGTCACATGGTTGGATTCTAAAGCCATCAAAAGAATCAACTTTGTGATTTACTGCTACAATTAATAATTATCTCAGTAAATGCCCAAACCCTACAGAACTGGTGCCTTCAGAGAGCCACTATGATTACATATTTGGCGTCCCTGAACCGGTTTTCCCTACATTATTTGGCGTCCCTGGGTGGGCGTGGCAAGACTGAAATGAGTCAACCAAGCGGAATAATTCAATATAAAATGCCGCGGGTTTCATACACGACAATACAGTGTGCTGAAAGCCGAAAAGAAAAAAGTTACCCTTGCTCTTTAAGCAGTGCTTGATTGTTTTGTGATCTTTTGCAATCTACCAGGTTGATTGCATACTTGATCTTGTGGTTTTCTGTGGTAAAACTGTGATTTCGTACTTAAAAGTAATACTCTTTAAGTTTAACGATGGTTGCTAAAAGGTCTGAATTCGAGTCGCTATTAAGCACTCTCTCTAGCAGCGACAGGTCTGACCACGATCTCTTCCACATCTCCGTCAGCGGAGAAGCTAGGAGAATAAATCTCTATTCTCTGAGAGAGCTAGCGAAGGACATAGAGAGATTTGACCCCGCAGTGTCAGAGAATAATATCGAGAGTTATATTCAGGACCTCAGGTATACCCTGCAGTACCTGCCAAACGCCACAAAACAGGAGAAAGTGTTTCTGGTTAGAAAAACTACCAGCAGAGCTGTACATGAGTGGATGGCTAGGCAGATGAAAGAAGTCTGTAATGACTTTGAGCAGCTATGTCAAGCACTTATCGAAGAATACAGTGCGTTTATTGACCCGATTGCTGCGATAGCCGCCGCTCTTAACATTAAGCACGAGAGAGCAGAGTCCCCTCGCGAATATTACGAGAGACTTAGACGAACTTATTTTGCAGGGCGAAATGATGAGGGTTGCGAAGAGAACACACATTTCAAGGGTTTATTCATTGCGAATCTCCACCCGTCAGTCAGAAAGATGATCTTAATGCATACAGATGCACAGACCATGAAAATGACTGATATCAAGAGATTCGTGCAGAAAGCCTGGGAGTATGATGTCCAAAGTCGCTCTGAGCAAAAAGCTGTTAAAGCGACTGTGTTCGCCGTCAGAGCCAGGAGGGTTAATTCCCCCCTGCTCGAAGGAGCACAGGCTCCTGAGCTGGCTAAGCCCCGTTCCAAAGCAGGCACACTGGACCGCACCCAGCGTCCTAAGTGCCATGAGAACATCAGGGGAGGGAAAGGGCTAGAAAAAACTGAACAAAAGGATTCAGTAGCCGCCCGCCTGGCCAGGCTTGAACAAGCTTTATTAGGACAGGGACAACCGTTCCCCAAGGCTGCCGGAAGCGTGAATGAGCTGATACTCTCCACTGGAGGAGGCGGAGACCCGCCCCCTCTCCCTCCCTCAGTCTATCTGATTGAGCGGAATGGTTCCTGCCTGGATAAGGTCAGCCACTCCCAAGTGAGTGCTGACTCCACCCCTGAAGTCACAGAGCAGGCAGTAAAACGCAGAGGAAAAGCAAGAAGCTTTTACCTCAAGGCTGCCATGGGAGATGTCTTACCCAGTGAGACACTGATTGACACTGAGGTTGAAAGGTGTTTGATGTCACACGGCAAGCTCAAACGGGTAGAAAAAGAAAAGGGCATGCGACTCAGAGAGGAACCTTTGGTGGATCACCAGAAAGGCAAGGTGTGGAAACAGGTCAAGGCTCCTAAGCCTTCTGTACAGAAGGAAAGGGGGGCCAAGAGGCAGACTGTGCTCACACAGTGCCCACCGAACACAGAAGCCCATGCGGAGATTCCTTCTGTTCCCTCTGGACAAGAAATAAAAATATTTCCTTGTTCCCCGGATATACAGGGAAGTCGTGTCCCGGCTGAGGTCCCAACAGCCTCCATGCCACAGGAGCGGTGCTCCAAGCAGCGGCCTGATCCACCAGGTAAAGCACACACCTTTTACATCCCTAAAGAGGAGCAGATCTCCCCACCTGGCGATGAAAAGGAGCTTTCCCTGTGCACCCTGGCACTCAAGAGGGGTCAGGACCACCACCCTGCAGTGGTGGAAGGGATCCAGATGGCAGGAGAGCAGGTTGGTGATGTAGCCCTCACCCTTAGCCCTGAGAGGTCCTCTATTAGTGAGGATCTGCTTGAGCAGCTGTCACAGGGCCACCGCCAGGTGCCCCTGGTGCAACATTCACAGGTTAGACAGGAGGTCCAGCTGGACGCTGAGACTACTGCGCTGTGGACACACCTGATCCCAGATGCCGATTCCCTCTGCTGTGACCCAGGGAACCTGCAGTCAGGTAACATTATTTCTCACAACTACCAGGTAGTGAGTGAGACTGACCTGATTGTTCCTGCCTCAACGGCAGGGTTGCCAACACACCCAGTCCCCCAGAAGGGACAGGGAATGAAAGCCGAGCCGGTTTTCTTACAGCCATCAGCTCAGTCTGTCAGTCTGAGTCTGACCAACAGTGGTTCAGCCAGACTGGAGCTGGATGGTCAAGCCACCCGCCTGCCAGTGCAGGACATCGCAAAGAGGGGTGTCAGAATCCCCGCCTGCACTGACATGGGCCTGGTGAGTGATAGTGAGTTCAAAGACAGTGAACTAGCTATCTCACTGCTGGGGCAGCTCCCTGAACCCCTAGCGAGGAAAGGGGGGAGCGAGCAGGTGTCCTACACCCATGCCCAGCGAACGATTGTAAACATGCCGATAGAGGGATTCCTCAATCAGGAAGTGTGCAGGGTGGACCTGAACAGTGAGAATGGGATAACAATCCCAGATCACTCAGGTGCTCCAGATGACCACTCAGCCGAGGGTCAGGCATGCTCCACCGCTGCACCGCCCCCTGCAGGGTTCCTAGAGCACAGGCATGAACAAATCGAAAAAGCAGATGCCCTGGAAACGGAGGAGCAGCATCAGCCGCTGCGTCAGATCTCCCCAGATTTCCAGGATGTTGGTGCCCAAGATGCCACAGAGCATACTGAGAAAGACACCATCTACACGCTGCGCCAGCTTAGAAAGGCAACAGTCACTCAGAAGGAGATGACTGGGATCAGCCACCCGAAAAGACTTTTGGGAGGACTGATTGCTGCCACCACTGTTGTGCATTTGCTATTTCTGGTAGGTTTGTGTGCTACTGGCACTCTCACCCTGACTGCCCCAAGAAGGCAGGGGTCAGAGATGCCAGAGGGTAGTGACAGACTGTATCGACAGCAGCAAAAGTTGGAAAGCTTAGGGAATACCCTACAGGCAATTTCCTATGCAACAGGGTTAAATCTTATTCCCCAACCAGTGGACATGATTGTTGGTGTTATACAGTGGGTTTATGCTTGTGTGCAACAGGCCACAATGTTGACACAAGACCTGTTAAGGGAGTTTAGTGCCACTGTAGCCAGTCTAACCACGGCACAATTCCCAACCCACTTGATTCCACTCTTCTCAGTAGAGGAGTGCGTGACATTAACCCCATCGCTCATAGCTCACCCAGAAGGCAAACCAAGATTGAATTCGGTTCCAAATCTTGAGATGGGTATGGCTACCAAAGCTATCCATTGGCTGTGTCTAAACGATTCACCAATGAAGGGTGTAAAGCTACTAATGGGCAGAGGGAGGTTAATGAGCCCCATGAAGAGCAGGTGGGAAGTAAATGGCTGGTAAGCACACCACATTTTACTGACACTATGACTTGTGACAGGTATGATACAGCTACCACAATGCAGCTACCTAATCAAACAGTTTTCCTGTAAGTTCCCGAGTAGGCCATAGTACAGCATGGTAACTTAACACTGTACGGTCTGGAACCAGACAATATAAGACCAAACTTGAGGTCATGGATGCCTTCAGGTGCCACACTAAGGAATTGGATAGAAATCCAAGAAACAGTAAGCCCTGAAGAGGTACAGGTAGTTAGTTTGCTTTAATGGAACAAACCTCCAAATCACCCTAGCAGATACCCAACACAGGTGTTGTGGTTTATCGGGGGGCTGGGAACAGGAACTGTTGTTATTGTAACACTACTGCCGGGAAGCTGGATCATGACTGACAGTGTACTCTGAATGCTGTACTCTCACATCAAGATGTACTCTGGGTAGCACGAATGAGTCAAAGGTAGCATGTCAAAACAAAGGAAGTGACTTCTCCCCAAATATCTACCACAGAGGTATCAGATATTGACAGTGAACTTCCTGATGTGTAATTCCTAGACTTAGATAATGTCTCCTACCATGTTTATACATACTCCAGATGTTATTCATCCTGTTTGTACCCAATGCTGGTTCCGGTATGAATTCTCGAGGAGTAATGTGGACATTTAAGGTTAATGTTCTAATGGCAAGGGACATCACTTAACTCTGTTTTGTTTTGAAGGCAACAATGCCTCGGGACCTCGTGGCCTTCAAAAAGGGGGGATATGTAGCGGCGAGGCTTAATAATAATGCAGAATTAAGTGTTTCTGAGCTTTCCCAAATTAGGCCCCATTTCTCTGTTCATCTCTGTGGTGCAGCCACAGAGAAACCATTCATGCAAGATGTTTTCTTTTGATAAGGACAGCTCCCAAAGGGGGATGCACTTAGCTAAGCCTGGCTCTCATGATCAATGGTCATCCATTGGTGCCTATCTGTCTAGGGAGTGCGAGTTGGACATCTGAATTGCATTCCTAAGTGTCAGGACTAAGTGACTCATATCTCACCTTGATCAACCAATCAGGGACTGGTAGGGCCGAGTAACCCACGTGGGACTCTGATGCCCATGGAACTTTCAGCCAATCAATGAGCTGAAGTTCCTCCAGGTAAAAACAGGCAACACAGAGAGCCTGAGAGATTCAGATTGAGATTCAGCAAGATTCTGGAGAGGATTCTGTGGACTGTTCTAAAGGGAATTCAAAGGAGAATTCCAGGGCAGGACGGCCCAGGAGCAGAAGGCTCCCAAGGGCAGGACATTCTCGCAGCGCGCCTCCTGACCATCCTGAGACTCAGCCCGGACAACCACGGAACGGCCAGTGTGTCCGAGTGCCAGAACTTTCCTTTGTTCTAAGAGTCTAGAGTGGAGGTTGCCAGAGAGTAACCAGCAGCAGGCCTCATGAACAGGTCGGAACTGTGGAAAGCTGAATCACTATTCAGAACTAGCTCTTCATCAGGAACGAACCGGTCCTCTTCCTGACTTGCTGGGACCCACAGTCATCTTTTCTTCTGTGCACAAACTTTGCTAGTTAAAGCCAACAATGAGCATCAGCAGCGCACCGTCGCAAGCCGCACAGCACAGCCTGGCACCGAGCCAGAGAGCGCGGATTGGACAGCAACGGCCTGCAACTGTTTCTTTGTGCCCGCAGGAGATCTGAATCCCCAGAGATTGGATGAGTATTCAACTTCAATGCATTACAGCTCGAGAATTCAATTGTTATCCCAACCAGTTGATATCAATTTAATTCCTAAGAGTTATGTACTTGTTTGAGTATCTAATGTAGAAGTTGTAACCAAGTCCACTTTACGAAACGGTCTTAATGAATGATATACTGAACGTATGTCCTCTTGATGTGTAACTCTTTGTAACTGATTGAATATATATCTTTTGTATTCTGATAACCCTCTCGATAAGATCTGTTAGGTTTATATGCATATTCTATGTATTAATAAATGTATCCTCGTGTATTAGTACCTGTGTGTGCGCGTTGTTTGAGTTATGTCACATGGTTGGATTCTAAAGCCATCAAAAGAATCAACTTTGTGATTTACTGCTACAATTAATAATTGTCTCAGTAAATGCCCAAACCCTACAGAACTGGTGCCTTCAGAGAGCCACTATGATTACATATTTGGCGTCCCTGAACCGGTTTTCCCTACATACTAGTCTGCCTGGATACGAGCGGCAGACCTTACTGTGAGGGTTATCAATATACAAGGTATATAATCTCGAAGAGATGCAAACACAAAGAGATACACAACAGAGAATATATGTCAATATATATCGTTCGGTTACCAAATCGCTAATCAGTGTTATTACCCACTTCTATACTCGGAAGTAAATACATTACTCATGAATTAAATTGATAACAATTTGTGTTGAGGTACAATTGAATTCTCGAGACGCAATGTAGAACATGGGGTTTACTTATCCACTGTGTATGGATTTGGAATCTCCCGGCACGAACACCAAACCAGCTGACAGGCTCTGTTGCAGCCTCTGTTCCAGCGGTTGTCTAATGGGCGTTGTCCCGGCGTCCTCTGGCTACCGGCCAACCAGTGGAGGTGCAGCTCGGAGTAGGACGGGCGGAGGAATCTGACTGCGGCGCGCAGGGCAGACGTTGCTCCGAGGGGATCTACCAGCAGTCCAGCTGGCTAGTAGACAGTCTCTATGCACAGAGTGTGACCCCGAGTCCTCACAAGTCACTCTTTTGCCCGGGAAGAAGCTGGTTCATTCCCGGACCAGCGCTGCTTCTGAATAAGCTATTCAGGTTGTCGACGAGGGTCCAACTGTAGGCTGCTGTTGATCAAGCAGAGCATTCATGTTGGTAGAATTCTGAGTACGTACGGGATCCTCGGCCTCACGCTTATAACAAAGTCCAAGTCCCAGTGCAGACAACAGCAGTTGTCAAGTGATTGTCTCTGAGGATGCGCGAAAATTGCCAAGGAGGGCCCCGATCTGAGCTTGCGCTCCCTTTTTGACCAAGACACAGATGTGTGCTGATTGGTTGAGAGTTTGGCGGGCATTGGAGACCCACGTGGTGTTACCACGCCCTGCCAATCCCTGATTGGTTGATCAAGGTGAGATATGAGTCACTTACTCCTGATACTTAGGAATGTAGTCCAGATGTCCATTCGGCACTCCCTGGACAGATAGGCGCCAATGGATGACCATTGATCATGATAGCCAGGCTTAGCTAAGTGCATCTCCGTTTGGGAGCTGTCCCTTATCAAAAGAAAACATCTTAAATCAGCCTGCATGGAGAGGGAGAGTGAGACGGGGCCTCATTTAGGAAAGCACAGCAACGCTTAATTCTGTCTTATTAACAAGCATTGCCGCTACAGCTTTAAAGTTATTTGGCGAGCATGGACCTCTGAGAAGGAGTCTGAATCCATCAAGAAGACAGGAATTCTAATATCGCACTGCCGTCTTGTATACAAAATATTTGTTCAGCTCTAACGTCTGTGTGCGTTGACAAGGCATCTCAAAAGGACGTATTAAATCAGAAAATGATCCTTTCTGTTACCATTCCTGCGGTTGGAGGTTGTTTCACCCTTTTACGTTCTACAATATTTACAGACAAGGTTTTATCACTGGAGTTGTACAGAACAAATGTGCATCAGTCCATGAAAATCATCAGTACTGCTGTTGTTCTTTGCATAGTTTAATCAAGAGCACTTAAAAGATACAAAAGATGGATTGTGTTCTGTGAGCACCTGCACATCTCTAAGTCACTTCCACAGCCTCTTATGTCAGGGGTGTAGCTCAGTGGTAGAGTGCATGCTCTGCATGTATGCGGTCCCAGGTTCAATCCCTGGCATCTCCAAGTGCTTTATGTTACTGTGCTCACATCGCACTCTTCTGTTGAGTGAGAACTCTTTGCTCGTGTTCATACAGAGCCAGGTTTACACAATTAAACTCGAAGTGCTACAGTGTTCTCTGCAGTTTTAAATGTACCTCCAAAGCATTTAGTTCTGTTAACTACCAAAGAATGTGAACTAATTTAATGTCACATTCAGGAAATTCAGAGAACGTCTTCACACTTATCATGGCTGTTGCAGAAAAACCTCACCCGGGATGTTGAATCTCACCCGGGATTTCCTGAGAGATCATTCACCGAGCGAGTCCTCCCTCTGGATTCCGCACTGATCTGAAAGCTGTGCGATTTCCTCACTGCGTGTCCTGTACTGTGTAGCACAGAGACAAGAACGCCTTGAGTTCTTTTCCGTATTTGAAGGAAAATGCAAAAGAGCATGAAAAGTATTGATGGTATAAAATATCCATGGTCCAACTGGAGAAAGAACTGACGGACAAAACAAAGACATTTGATGATTACAAGAGAAACACAACCGTCCGAACATGGGCTTGGATCCTGACCGCTTGCGTTAAAAGACAAATGTCTCCTTGTCTTACAGTTTATGAAATAACACAATTTCTTACTTTCTTAATAATTTCTTACTATAGATAGATGATTGAATTTTAACAAAATCACAATTAAAACATTTTGGGTTAAACTGTTATTCACATTCTCTAATAGAGAAACGTTAGTGTTTTCCAGTGTGTGAGCCCATTTGTCAAAAAATAACAAATAAAAGTTATATTAATTGAATTGTTCTACTTTTTAGGCTTGCATAGTCTTATTAATATTTCAGTTAAATCTTTTCTTCTGTAGTAATTTCAGTTGATATTATATTAATCCTGATTTACAATTTTTGGACATGGTTCATCTTAAATAATTTGTAATTAGTTTCAGTTTTGGAAAATCACGCCCAGAAGCTACTAAAACTGGTAATGTTTGCATAATGTGTAATGTACAGTAATAGTAGCATTTGGGGTGGAAAACAAAGAGTATTTCTTGGTATGAATCCCAAAACTTCATAGGCAGCGTTCTAGGACTTTTTGCTTCAGATAAAGCTGTCAATACATCATAGATTTCTACTCCATCAATATCAGCAGTGTTATCACTACCGAACGCTAAATATAGATCCTGGCAATACTTGTGAGATCTTCGAAAGAAAATCCAAAATTCTACTGAAGCAATCAAATGTATACGTTTCTTTTCAATCGAGAAGAGGATCATTCCTCTCAAAACTCAAAACATGCCTGTCTTTTCTTTTTTTCAAGGACAAATGGATTATTGAGGTGTAAAGATGGGTTCAAAAACCAAAATCATCTGCTATTGCTGCTGTTTCTTTGATAGTTTCTTCAAATTCTTCAACTGATCATCGATATCAAGGAATAATATCATACAATTGTCGCCATGCATCCTCAGCTAAAATGTTTTAAAAAGTGCGACAAAAGTACAAAATAACAACATTTATGGTTACTTCTAAATTAAAATGAAGGTAAATATACCAAGATATTAAAATACAATTGTACAGTGCTAACCTAATAATGCCTGTGAAGTTTTCCAACAAATTTGAACTGTAATTCTGAAATATTATATCTGAGAATGCAAAGAGAGTACAAAGATCAAATTCAATCAGTGAAAATACAACAGTAGTTCATTAAACTAAGTTTCTTCCCTGAAATGATTTGTTTGCGAAGCACCAAGCACCCTTGAATGGATGGCGGAAATCAAATATACAGATGGATTGAGAGTGTGCTTTCCAACTTTTGTGTAACATTTTCTTTTGATAGGGCGGAGTTGTCTTCAAAATCTGGATTTTATTAAAAGGAGTGACATCAGTGTAAAACAGCTTTTCTTGGGGAACAACGGTTGTGTTCCATATTTCTTATTATTTTAGTTTCAAGATCGCAATTTAGTGTGAAACATAAAAGCCAGCTGGAAAATCTGTTACACATCATTTACAATGGCCTTTTAACTAATAGCCCGTGCAGGGATCAAACCCCAGCTGTTAGTACGAGTTTCATAAGGCTCTGCAACATGCACATGAGAAACTAACCTCTGCTTCTTCATTATATACACAGCGAGCTATATTTGCAAGCTTACTGCCCCCTACAGCCTCTGTATTTGATTGCGGTACAAGACCGCCCGTGGAGAAATGAAGTGAGGAGGGTGTGTTCATTAAAAGGCTCAGCGTCCCTTGGAGGGCTCAAACCACCACCCTTTTGGTTAACACCCGAGCCACAAAGATTCATGTACAGCTTAACACGTCTCGGTCTCAGTGAAAGTGATACACTCCGTAAAAGTTTCGGAGATTCATTTGTTTTTAAAGGAAAATCACCAACAGCGGCCGAGATTTATTGGAGTTTTTTCATTCTATACTACGATTTCTGAAGGGTACCCTGTGAAAATACGAGTTTTGACAAGAAGGGATGGACATATAAGGTCAGAAGGCTGGGGAACTGGACCTTATGGTGAAGGCTGCAGGTTCAGCAGCAGAACCTGTTCAGCATCAGTTGACTCCCATGTACTTAAAACACTCCATTTCCGGATTTAGAGTCAGACGTGCTACCGTTGCACCATGGGGTCCTTATTGAAAAAAAAAAAAACAATCCTGGATGTTCCTGGATCTGTTGTCGAGAACAACACCTGCTCAAGAGCTGCGCAGCAAGAATAAAATGTGGTCTGGGAAGAAGAGACTCTGTTTGGAAGAGCGGCGCTCCTCACAGGAGGAAAAAAAAATTTGCGACGCTGATGGGGGCTTAAAAGTAACTGTTTGGCATGACCTCGTGGCGCAATGGAATCGCGTCTGACTTCACATCAAAAGGCTGCGTGTTCAAATCACGTCGAGGTTTTTCAGGTTCTGCTTGTGCTGAACAAGGAATTCACACCATGCAGTTGAGTTCTATCTGTACACCACATAGATAATCTGAACAAAATAGAGTAATACAGATCACGCATTTAGTAGCTCACGCACCGAATACCCTTGAATACAAGAGAAAAGGCACGGTTCACATCTGCGAATCATCAGCTATATCAGATCTCCTTTATTATAGAGTAAAACAAACCTGAAAGTTGAAGATTTTAAGGACACTTGTGTTTTATTAAACAGTGTCTTAAACCTGAAAATGTAATTTGAAAAAAAAAACGCTATTGGACATTAGCTGGTGCCTTTTGTAATGATTTGGTGCGGTTCATTACATAATCTATTACTGAAGAGCCTGATTAAAATTTACACGAACCAGCTAGAAGTCGAACCTACAATCTTTAGATCCGAAATCAGATGCTTTATTTATTAAAACTCTAGTACATCACATAACCTGAATTCCCCCATAGTGTGCTCAGCGCCGCTACTAGTAATACACCGCCCCGTCTAAAATTTCAAAGTGAGAAACGTGTTTTCTGAATTTTTATGAGTTTTAAAATATAATCTCTTTAAATCAGACAAAGGGTTTATATTTCGCACTGAAATTCCGATTGATTGAGAATTCAAAGAAAGACTGTTTTCTTCCACAATACCGTGAAAGTATCACATCCACCAGACTCTCCAAGTTCTCCAGACCTTGCTGGGTGAGCATTTGCTCCGTTAAATAAGGTCACGTATCGTGTTAAATCATTTCTTCTCAACACCACAGTTCCTAGTGCACGTTTTCTCTATGAAAAAATACATTTTTCCCCTTGCACGATTTCTCGTTTCTTTATCAAAGCGTACAGAAAGAAGATAAAAGTAGAAACAGTGTCGCAGAAGAACTCTGTCGCTGTTGGGATATGTCAAACGCATTGAACATGAAAAATGCTAGATAAAAGCCATTTTCTCTTCGTTTCTCGGTGTCGGGGCTGCTACAGTACATCAGGAAAATAAAGTATATGCTCAATAGAGGGGTTGTCATATTTTGTCTGTTATCAAACATAAACAACAATTATTATCAGTGCAGAAGAAATACTGCCAGTTGGCAAGAAACGACAGCATTTTTTTTCTTTAACCAAAAACCTGCATAGGGAGATCAAAACCCACTTGAAAAAATCCACTTGAGACGTTTTCGTTGGGGAGGAGGGTTGTGAAAGGGCAAAAAATAAATCTGTTCCGTTACGAACGGCGAAGGTCGCAGGTGATTCACTCCTCTTGACTAGGTCGCGCTAGGTGTTGCAGAGAAGTTTATATCCGGCTGAAGAAACTCTTTCTCAGCTCCGCTTCTCTATTGTTTTGAAGTTGAGGCCACGCTAACGAATGACGTCATTATACTGCGCGACCCTGCATGTATTTCACCCACGTGTGGGTGACTGAATAATTTTCTTTAAAGAAAGTTGTTGTTTTTCTTTAAAATAACTTCAGGTTCTGAATACGTAACGTCTTGACGACTGTGTTTATGCTTGAACAGAGCACAGCCCTGACAACAGGATCTGTGAAGAATAAAACATAAGTTGTTCTGTTTAAACTTCGGAAGTCAGCCTTTGTTTCTGACCGACTCTGAAGAAGGATGGCGGAGTGCTTGTTAAATCTGCAAACCCAGCTTGACTCTTTCATGCACGTTTTGCTCAAATCGATCGTGTATGAAGTGTCAGAAGTTTTTGGAAACAGGATGTGTGATTCGGAGGACGAGTTTCAAGACAAACTCCGCAGCGTCTCCCAGATCCTGGTGAGACGTGCCGTGTTTAAAATCACGCAGTGTGTGGAGGACAGTGTCGGGAGTGAAATGGCGCATCTGAAGAAGGAAAACGAGAGCCTGAAGTGGAGATTGCAGCTGTGGGAGAATGAGTCGGGAGCAGGAGGAGATCAGGAACAGACAGATCGTGTTGGACACACGCTTTCCTGTGAAGTCTCTGCAGAAATAAAAGAAGAAATGGATACGGAACTGCAGCTCTCAGGTCAGTGTGGTGACATGTATGAACTCAGTATGTGTGTTTAAAACCAGTGTCTATAACTTCCTCACCGGTGGGATTTTTTAAATAACAAACTTTATTTTAAAGAAAACATCTCGTAAGAGTAAACATTCTCGTTATCTAACAAACTATCAAAGTGTCATCAAAAAACTTTCCTCACTGGTGAGAGTATAGTGCAGAGATGCAGAGTGAAGTGGGAAAGACTTGTGTGATGTAGCAACGGGATTCTTTACTGGAAACTGAACTGTTTTGTCCGGTTACGGTGCTGAAAACACCTCGTTCACATTCAACAATTGTTCCACTGAATCAATTTGTAATCCAACGTCATTATGAAACAACATTTATAAATATTGTATTTACGTTGTATTGGTCTAGATTTAATATGTATACTAATGATTGTGTATATAAAAATTATTTCAATTGGTTTAAGTATTACCGTCCTCCACGGTCTGTGTCTGTATTAACTCCTCTGGAATATTAATCCAGTGTGTCTGTATTAACCTCTCTCTCTAAGTGCATTGTTTATGTACTGTACTGTGCAGTAAGTGTGTGTGAATCAACCCCCCTCTCTCTCAGTGCAGTGTTAATATACCGGAGTGTCCAGTCAGTGTGTCTGTATTAACCCCTCTCTCAGTACTGTGTTAATGTACTGTAGTGTTCAGTCAGCATGTCTCTATTAACACCTCTCTCTCAGTGCAGTTTTAATGTACTGTTATGCCCAATCACTGTCTGTATTTACCCCTCTGTCTTAGTGTAGTGTTAATGTACTGTAATGTGCAAGCAGTTTGTCTGTTAACCCACCTCTCTCTCTCAATGCATTGTTTATGGGCTATAGTGTACAATCAGTGTCTGTATTAACCCCTCTCTTTCAGTATAGTGTTAATGCACGGTAGTGTCCAGTCAGTGTCTGTGTTCACCCCTCCCTCTTAGTGCAGTGTTCATGTGTTGTAGTGTCCAGTCAATGTTTCTGTATTCACCCCTCTCTCTCAGTGCAGTTTTTATGTCCTGTAGTGTCCAGTCAGTGTCTGTATGAACCCCTCTCTCAGCAGTGTTAATGTACTGTAGTGTTCAGTCAGTGTGTATGTATTAATCCCTCTCTTTCTCAATGCAGTGTTAATGTACTATAGTGTCCAGAAAGAGTCTGTATTAACGTCTCACTCAGTGTAGTGTTAATAGACTGTAGTGTCCAGTCAGTCTGTCTGTATTCACCCCTCTCTCTCAGTGCAGTGTTAATGTGCTGTAGTGTCCAATCAGTGTGTCTGTGTTAACCCCTCTCAGTGCAGTGTTAATGTACTGTAGTGTTCAGTCAGTGTGTCTGTATTAATCCCTTTCTCTCTCAGTGCAGTGTTAATATACTGGAGTGTCCAGTCAGTGTGTCTGTATTAACCCCTGTCTCTCTCAGTGCAGTGTTAATATACTGGAGTGTCCAGTCAGTGTGTCTGTATTAACACCTGTCTCTCTCAGTGCAGTGTTAATGCATTGTAGTGTCCAGAAAGTGTCTGTATTAACCTCTCTCTCAGTACAATGTTAATGTACTGTAGTGTCCACTCAGTCTGTCTGCATTTACCCCTCTCAGTGCAGTGCTAATATGCTGCAGTGTCCAGTCAGTATGTATCTATTAACACTTATCTCTCAGTGCAGTGTTAATGTACTGTTATGTCCAATCAGTGTCTGTATTTACCCCACTGTCTCAGTGTAGTGTTAATGTACTGTAGTGTCCAGTCAATGTGTCTGTTAACCCACCTCTCTCTCTCAGTGCACTGTTAATGTAAATGTAATGTGATTGTGATATTATTACAGTAGACTTACTTTTTACATGGTAGTTAGGTTTCTGACAAAGCTAAATCAGAACACCCCCTTATACCCACTTATTCCGCTGTTTAAACAACCCAAATTGATCGTCAGTGTACTAGTACGCGTGTGTGTAGTTTAAAGCTTTTTAGATCACATGGCCTCAGCTATCACTATGTAGGGAAAACCGGTTCAGGGACGCCAAATATGTAATCATAGTGGCTCTCTGAAGGCACCAGTTCTGTAGGGTTTGGGCATTTACTGAGACAATTATTAATTGTAGCAGTAAATCACAAAGTCGATTCTTTTGAAGGCTTTAGAATCCAACCATGCGACATAACTCAAACAACGCGCACACACAGGTACTAATACACGAGGATACATTTATTAATACATAGAATATGCATGTAAAACTAACAGATCTTATCGAGAGGGTTATCAGAATACAAAAGATATATATTCAGTCAGTTACGAAGTGTTACACATATCAAGAGGACATACGTTCAGTATATCATTCATTAAGACCGTTTCGTAAAGTGAACTTGGTTACAACTTCTACATTAGATACTCAAAACAAGTACATAACTCTTAGGAATTAAATTGATATCAACTGGTTTGGATAACAATTGAATTCTCGAGCTGTAATGCATTGAAGTTGAATACTCATCCAATTTTTGGGGATTCAGATCTCCTGCGGGCACAAAGAAACAGTTGCAGGCTGTTGCTGTCCAGTCCGCGCTCTCTGGCTCCGTGCCAGGCTGTGCTGTGCGGCTTGTGACGGTGTGCTGCTGATGCTCACTGGTGTTGTTTAACTAGCACAGTTTGTGCACAGGAGAAAAGATGACTGTGGGTCCCAGCAAGTCAGGAAGAGGACCGGTTCGTTCCTGATGAAGAGCTAGTTCTGAATAGTGATTCAGCTGTCCACAGTTCCGACCTGTTCACGAGGCCTGCTGCTGGTTACTCTCTGGCAACCTCCACCCTAGACTCTTAGAACAAAGGAAAGTTCTGGCACTCGGACACACTGGCCGTTCCGTGGTTGTCCGGGCTGAGTCTCAGGATGGTCAGAAGGTGTGCTACGAGAATGTCCTGCCCTTTGGGGGCCTTCTGCTCCTGGGCCGTCCTGCCCAGGAATTCTTCTTTGAATTCCCTTTAGAATTGTCCACAGAATCCTCTCCAGAATCTTACTGAATATTGTTGAATCTGAATCTGAATCTTACAGGCTCTCTGTGTTGCCTGTTTTTACCTGGAGGAACTTCAGCTCATTGATTGGCTGAAAGTTCCATGGGCATCAGAGTCCCACGTGGGTTACTCGGCCCTACCAGTCCCTGATTGGTTGATCAAGGTGAGATATGAGTCACTTAGTCCTGACACTTAGTAATGCAGTCCAGATGTCCAACTGGCACTCCCTAGACAGATAGGCGCCAATGGATGACCATTGATCATGATAGCCAGGCTTAGCTAAGTGCATCCCCCTTTGGGAGCTGTCCTTATCAAAAGAAAACATCTTGCATGAATGGTTTCTCTGTGGCTGCACCACAGAGATGAACAGAGAAATGGGGCCTCATTTGGGAAGCTCAGAAACACTTAATTCTGCCTTATTAATAAGCCTCACCGCTACAACTACTATGCTGATGATACTCAAATATACATCCATACCAAACCTGACGCTGATGTGTCTGTCTCTATTATATTTAGTTGCATCTCCCATATTGAATCTTGGATGACTCAATATGTCCTTCATCTTAACTGTGACAAGACTGAAGTCATGCTTATTGGCACCACCCATCAACTTTGTAAAACCAATGCTGTAACTCTATCTGTAGATTTTCTTATACTTGAGCTTCAGTCTATATTGAAAAACTTGGGGATGATATTTGACGTTTGACCCATATGTGCAGCATGTTGTCAAAACATCTTTCATTCACTTCAAAAATATTGCTCCACTACGCCCTATGTTATCACTAACTGTGGCTGAAAAGAGTTGTCTAATCTTGAATCGACTACTGTAACGCTCTACTCTCTGGGGACTCTAAATCCACATTGAACAAACTTCAGTATGTCCAAAATTCGGCAGCCAGAATCCTGACAAGGTCTAGTGCAAGTGTTCACATTACTCCTATCCTGGAGTCCTTGCACTGGCTTCCTGTCAAGTTGCATGTCGACTTAACAATCCTCCTGCTCACCTATAAGGCTCTCCGTGGCTTGGCACCTCAGTACCTGTCTGGGTTATCACCCTACTCCCCACCTCACAACCTTCGCTCTTCTAATTGTGTTCTCCTATCTGTCCCCACGTCCGACTACAATCAATGGGTGATATGGCCTTCTCCTGTTATGCCCCCAAGCTCTGGAACTCTCTCCCCAAGGATATCAGAGAGTCACCTTCTCTAAACTCCTTCAAATCCAGACTCAAAACCTTCTTCTTTAGAAGACCCTTCATTGAACTATTCTTTACCCCTCTGCTCCTACTGTATTTAGTACCACCATCTACTGTCTCCTCTAACTGTGTGTTCTCATCATGCTTATTTTGTGTATTTTTTGTTGTTGGCATTCTGTAAAATGCTTTGAGAAGTCACCTTTAAAAGTGCTATATAAAATAAAGTTTTTTATTATTATTACAAAGATTTTGTCTTGTTCTGTTTACAGGTTCAGAGGCCAGTGCTCTCTATGAGGCTGGGGAAAGGGCTCCTCTTGAACAGAAGCACAGTGAGGAGGAGTGGGGCTCCAGTCTGATGCAGGAGACAGAGCTCACTGCTCCAGAAGGGAAAAAGACTCTCAGTGAGCAGCACACAGAGAGCAGACAGATTGTTGAGGTTCTGGACTCTGTGCCCATGATGAAAATGGAGCCTGAGAGTGAGACACCTGGGCTCTTAGTATGTGATGATTTTACAAAGAAGATGAATAATCTGGACTCAAACAATATTACACAAGGTTGTAATGAACTGGGCTGTGTCTCTGTACAAGAGCACAGTGAAGAACTGGATGTCTTTAATCTTACAGAGCAGGACATGGAGCCCCAGTTGATTGACTGTGCAGAGCAGCAGACTGATGTACCTGGTGAAGAGAACATTGTTGAGATACAGCACCGAGAGGAGAGTCAGTACAGGGAGGAGCAACAGCAGCTCCTACAGGGCTTGATAATTAGGCCTTGTTCTGTTCAAGTGGAGAGACTGTCATTACACAGTCTCAAACAATCATGTAATCCCTTAGCATCTGATGACTTTACACACAGGTTTAATAATCTGGTTACTGAGAAAATTGTTGAAAGTTTTAATGAACTGGAGAGTGTGTCTGTTCTTGGGCAAAGAGAGGAACAACTGAATGAACTGGGCGGTTTTAGTCTCAGAGAGCTGGAGAAGGAGCCCCAGATGATTCACACTGCTGAGCAGAACACTGAGGGACATAATGAAGAAAACAAATCTCACTTTCATCACACAGAGCAAGACCATTCCATAGAGCATTTGCAGAATAAGAGACCACAGGACGATCAGGGGATGAGGAAGAATCACTCAAGGCCTTGCTCAGATGGAGTGGACAAACTGCCATTATGGCACAGGGAGGAGCAGTGTTTCTGTCAGTCTAGCATTTCAAAACCCTATCAGCACCTTCACACAGGAGAGAAACCTTTCAGCTGTAGTCAGTGTGGGAGGAGTTTTAGTCAGTCACATGACTTAAAAAGGCATCAGCGCATTCACACAGGAGAGAGACCATTCAGCTGCAGTCAGTGTGGGAAGAGTTTTAGTCGGTCAAGTAACTTAAAAACCCACCAGCGCATTCACACAGGAGAGAGACCGTTCAGCTGCAGTCAGTGTGGGAAGAGTTTTAGTCAGTCAAGTAGCTTAATTATCCACCAGCGCAGTCACACAGGAGAGAGACCATTCAGCTGCAGTCAGTGTGGGAAGAGTTTTAGTCGGTCAAGTAACTTAAAAACCCACCAGCGCATTCACACAGGAGAGAGACCATTCAGCTGCAGTCAGTGTGGGAAGAGTTTTAGTCGGTCAAGAAGCTTAATAGCCCACCAGCGCATTCACACAGGAGAGAGACCATTCAGCTGCAGTCAGTGTGGGAAGAGTTTTAGTCATTTACAACTTTTAAAACGACATCAGCACATTCACACAGGAAAGAGACCATTCAGCTGCAGTCAATGTGGGAAGAGTTATAGTCAGTCAAGTAGTTTAATAGTCCACCAGCGCATTCACACAGGAGAGAGACCGTTCAGCTGCAGTCAGTGTGGGAAGTGTTTCAGTCAGAAAATCCACTTACATTCACACCAGCGCATTCACACAGGAGAGAGACTTTTCAGCTGTAGTCAGTGTGGAAAGAGTTTTAGTCACTCGCACCTCTTAAAACGACATCAGCACATTCACACAGGAGAGAGACCATTCAGCTGCAGTCAGTGTGAGAAGAGTTTTAGTCAGTCAAGTGACTTAAAAACCCACCAGCACACTCACGCAGGAGAGAGACCGTTGTAGCAACAAGGTTTATTAAAATACAAGAATTAAGTTTGCTGCTCCCTTGCCAGTCCCTCTCTCCTTCACCTCAGTTGTGCTTGATACAGAGTCCATTCAATTTGGTTCACAATTAAGGTGTTTTTCTAGCCGATAGAGTGTCCTGCTAAGGAACAGCTCCCAAAAGCTGGTACACATCAACCACCTTAACAAATGTCATTTCTAGTGACTAAAAGTCTGAGATTCCAAGGGAAAATGTCATTCAAAGTTGGTTTATGACCCTAAGGTCAGAGTGCATTATTACTCATCATCAGCCAATCAGGAACTGGTAGGGCAGGTTAACCCCATGTGGGTCTCTGATCCCCATAAAACTTTCAACCAATGAGCGACCTGCAGTTCCTCCAGGTAAAAACAGGCAACAAAGAGCCCCTGGGCCGGCTGGACACCTCTCCAGCACAGTTCCCAAGAGCAGGACATTCTCGCAGCGCGCCTGCTGGACTTTCAGCCTTGGAGCACCTCCTGAACATCCTCCGACTCGGTCCGGACCTCCACGTAACGGCCACTGTGTCCGAGTGGCAGGACTTTCCTCTGTTCTAAGAGTCGAGGGCGAAAGTTGCCAGCACGTAACCAAAGGATCCACCCGAAGTTAGCATCAGCAGCAAGCCTCATGCACAGGTCGGAACTGTGGACAGCTGAATAAGAATTCAGGACTAGCGCTTCATCAGGAACAAACCGGTCTTCATCCTGACCTGCTTGGACCCGCAGTCACTTTTCCTCCTGTGCACAAACTTTGCTAGTTTCAGCCAACACTAACTAGCTGGTCTTCAGAGAGCCCACTGCTAGAGCATTGCAGGAATCTCTCCCACGATGTCGCAAGCTGCACTGAGCACTGCCTGGCACAGAGCCGATTGGACACAGGAACAGCCTGCCACTGCTTCTTTGTGTCCACGGGAGATCTGAATTCCCACAGATTGGATGAGTTTTCAACATTCTGCATTACAGCTCAAGAATTCAATTGTTATCCCAACCAGTTGATATCAATTTAATTCCTATGAGTGATGTACTTGTTTTGAGTATCTAGTGTAGAAGTTGTTATCCAAGTTCATTTACGAAACGGTCTAAATGAATGATATACTGAATGTATGTCCTCTTGGTATCTGTAACTCTTCATGATTAAATATATACCTTTTGTATTCTGCTAATCCTCACGATAAGATCTGTTATGTTTATATGCACATTTTATGTATTAATAAATGTATCCTCGTGTATTAGTACCCGTGTGTGTGCGTTGTTTGAGTTATCCCGCAAGGCTGGATTCTAATACCATCAAAAGAATCATTTTGTGACTTACTGCCACAATTAATAATTGTCCCAGTAAATGCCCAAAC
This sequence comes from Lepisosteus oculatus, assembly GCF_040954835.1. Lineage (NCBI taxonomy): Eukaryota > Metazoa > Chordata > Actinopteri > Semionotiformes > Lepisosteidae > Lepisosteus > Lepisosteus oculatus. Next base: position 10,142,470 of record NC_090709.1, on the reverse strand, counting down.
CCCTACATTACTGGTGCCTCTTGAGAGAATACTTCAGGTGTTACCCCAGTGTCCTGGCCAAATTTCTCATTGGCCCTTAATAATAATAATAATAATAATAATTGCTTACACTTATATAGCACTTTTCTGGACACTCCACTCAAAGCGCTTTACAGGTAATGAGGACTCCCCTCCACCACCACCAATGTGCAGCATCCACTTGGAACGCTCACCACACATCAGCTATCAGTGGGGAGGAAAACAGATTAATGTAGCCAATTCATAGAAGGGTTTTAGTAGGAGGCCATGATTAGTAAGGGCCAATTGGAAATTTTGGCCAGGACACCGGGGTTACACCCCTACTCTTTTCGAGAAGCGCCCTGGGATTTTTAATGACCACAGAGAGTCAGGACCTCGGTTTTACGTCTCATCCGCAGGACGGCGCCTGTTTACAGTATAGTGTCCCCGTCACTATACTGGGGCATTAGGACCCACATGGACCACAGGGTGAGTACCCCCTGCTGGCTCCACTAACACCTCTTCCAACAGCAACCTTAGTTTTTCCCAGGAGGTCTCCCATCTAGGTACTGACCAGGCTCACACCTTCTTAGCTTCAGTGGGTTGCCAGTTGTGAGTTGCAGGGTGATATGGCTGCTGCCTTACCCATCATGGCCTCCTAATAACCCCCATCTCTGAACTGGCTTCATCACTCTACTCTCCTCCCCACTGAGAGCCGGTGTGTGGGGAGTGGACTGGAGCATCATCATCCAGGTGGGGCTGCACACTGGTGGCAGTAGTGGGATCCCCATGACCTGTAAAGAGCTGCACACTGGTGGCAGTAGTGGGATCCCCATGACCTGTAAAGCACTTTGAGTGGAGTGTCCAGAAAAGCGCTATATATACAGTGCCTTGCGAAAGTATTCGGCCCCCTTGAACTTTTCAACCTTTTGCCACATTTCAGGCTTCAAACATAAAGATATAAATTTTTTTATTTTATGTGAAGAATCACCAACAAGTGTGACACAATTGTGAAGTGGAACGAAATCTATTGGATTTTTGAAACTTTTTTAACTAATAAAAAAAAGAAAAGTGGGGCGTACAAAATTATTCGGCCCCCTTGCGTTAATACTTTGTAGAGCCACCTTTTGCTGCGATTACAGCTGCAAGTCGCTTGGGGTATGTCTCTATCAGTTTTGCACATCGAGAGACTGAAATTCTTGCCCATTCTTCCTTGCAAAACAGCTCGAGCTCAGTGAGGTTGGATGGAGAGCGTTTGTGAACAGCAGTTTTCAGCTCTTTCCACAGATTCTCGATTGGATTCAGGTCTGGTCTTTGACTTGGCCATTCAAACACCTGGATACGTTTATTTGTGAACCATTCCTTTGTAGATTTTGCTGTATGTTTGGGATCATTGTCTTGTTGGAAGATAAATCTCCGTCCCAGTTTCAGGTCTTTTGCAGACTCCAACAGGTTTTCATCCAGAATGGTCCTGTATTTGGCTGCATCCATCTTCCCCTCAATTTTAACCATCTTCCCTGTCCCTGCTGAAGAAAAGCAGGCCCAAACCATGATGCTGCCACCACCATGTTTGACAGTGGGGATGGTGTGTTGAGGGTGATGAGCTGTGTTGCTTTTACGCCAAACATATCGTTTTGCATTGTGGCCAAAAAGTTCGATTTTGGTTTCATCTGACCAGAGCACCTTCTTCCACATGTTTGGGGTGTCTCCCAGGTGGCTTGTGGCAAACTTTAGACGAGACTTTTTATGGATATCTTTGAGAAATGGCTTTCTTCTTGCCACTCTTCCATAAAGGCCAGATTTGTGCAGTGTAAGACTGATTGTTGTCCTATGGACAGACTCTCCCACCTCAGCTGTAGTTCTCTGCAGTTCATCCAGAGTGATCATGGGCCTCTTGGCTGCATCTCTGATCAGTCTTCTCCTTGTCTGAGCTGAAAGTTTAGAGGGACGGCCAGGTCTTGGTAGATTTGCAGTGGTCTGATACTCCTTCCATTTCAAGATGATCGCTTGCACAGTGCTCCTTGGGATGTTTGAAGCTTGGGAAATCTTTTTGTATCCAAATCCGGCTTTAAACTTCTCCACAACAGTATTACGGACCTGCCTGGTGTGTTCCTTGGTCTTCATGATGCTCTCTGCGCTTTCAACAGAACCTTGAGACTATCACAGAGCAGGTGCATTTATACAGAGACTTGATTACACACAGGTGGATTCTATTTATCACCATCAGTCATTTAGGACAACATTGGATCATTCAGAGATCCTCGCTGAACTTCTGGAGTGAGTTTGCTGCACTGAAAGTAAAGGGGCCGAATAATTTTGCACGCCCCACTTTTCATTTTTTTATTAGTTAAAAAAGTTTCAAAAATCCAATAGATTTCGTTCCACTTCACAATTGTGTCCCACTTGTTGGTGATTCTTCACATAAAATAAAAAAATTATATCTTTATGTTTGAAGCCTGAAATGTGGCAAAAGGTTGAAAAGTTCAAGGGGGCCGAATACTTTCGCAAGGCACTGTATAACACCTCCGGCTAATGAATCTAAGGTAGAGAGAGAGAGAGAGAGAGAGATCAGGCAGGAGAAATGGAGGAGAGAGGTGATTAAACTGACCCATGTGGCCTCACACAAACTTAGCCCCTCAGTAGTCCAGGGGGACAGCAGAGGACATCGGTGCCCTACGAAGCTTCTGTCACAGTCAGGGAGACACACACACACACACACACACACACACACACAGGTGGGGCTGGACAACACAGGATGTTAAAGTTGCCCTTTCCCCACCCCAGCCACCCTTTGTGTAAAGAAGCGCCTTCCCTGTCCCGTCCCGACTGGAGGATCTCATCCAGCTGTGTCTTGCGAGGCGCCAGGCGATCCTCTTCAACACCCCAGCTGGGCAGCTTGTTCCCGACCCCTGCCACCCTTTGTGTAAAGTAGCACCAATCGTTCACCTTTCCAAAACGCACACCATCTGAGTGTCCACTCCTGCCCCCTGATTCCCGTTTCACTGCTGTTTCTGGAATACGACTAGCGAATCTCCACCAGGGGAGAGTGTATGTACACACACGCACACGCACAAACCCGTTTCATGTACATGAGCAGATCTTAATATTCGTCTAATCCCCCCCCCCACGTATTCCTCTACGGCAGGTGGCGAAGACTGCAGCAACCTCGGTCTTTCTTTGACGGCAACATCCTGTTCACAGATGCCCCAGTACAGTGCAGAAAGGCGCGTTCGTACACAAGGGTACCTGCTGCAAAACACAAAACCACGCAATGTTCCACCCGCACGCCGCCATAGTTCACACCTTGGTGAGAATGCTGCATGCGATTTTACTTGAAAAGACATCGCTGCTCTGGGACCACATTGGATACATTTCTGTGCTGAAAAGAAGGGATAAGTCACTAGATCTCTTTATTCTCAAACAGAGGAGAATGGGGGGAATGTGATACAAATTTTCCAAATCCTTAAAGGTCACTGGCCAAGTCAGTCCAGCTGGCTTCTTCAGAGTGAATACTGAATCGTGGACCAGAGGGCACAGAGGAAGTGCATTTCAGACAGAGAGCTGGCGGTGCTACTTTGCAAAAAGGGGGGTGGAGGTGGGGAACAAGCTGCCCAGCCCTGTGGTTGAAGCAGATACCCTGGCTTCTCTCCAGACACAGATGGATGGGACCTTCCAGTCAGGACAGGAGGCACATCTTTACACAGTGGGGGGTGGGGGTGGGGAACAAGCTACCCAGCCCTTTGTTTGAAGCCCAAACCCTGGCTGGAGATGAGCTCCTCTAGTCAGGACAGGAGGCGCTTCCTTACACAGAGAGGGGTGGGGGTGGGGAACAAGCTGCCCAGCCCTGTGGTTGAAGCCCATACCCGGGCTTCTCTCCAGACACAGTAAACAGTAAACTCTCTGCTTACATCTGTTTTTTTCCCGTTTACAACTGTTTTTTTGTGCAATAGATGCCAGGGACTTGTGCAATATATTTATAATGTGCAATACAACTTTTTGTGTACTGTTCTGGTTTGTTCTTTGTATATTCTGGACTGTGAGCGACTCTTCTTTGTGCACTTCTCACTGACTAGACTGATTGGATTGGATTGTTGTATTATTGTATCATTTCGTTACACGGTCGCTGCGTTGACAGTGCTGCTGTCGCAGTGCAATTTCCCTCACGTGATCAATAAAGTATCTATCAGTTAACACGTAACAGGTTTAAATTCCCTGCTGAAAAGAGAAGAAAGAAAACACAACGTTTCGACCATGGAGCCTTCTTCAGGTTCGACTCGACTACGGACTCCCCACAGAAGGATCTCCACCCAGTACTCGACCACTCGGGGAAGTGAAAACGGGGCCCCCGGGTGGCAGCCATAACACCCCATGGTGACATGCCACACCGTCTCCGTCTGCGACTCAACCCCGCTCTCCCAGGTGGGGCGCCAATGAAAGGGTGTTGACGCGTTAGCGCGTTATCTTCCTGCACCGGTGCGAGCTGACCACTGCAGAAAATCTCTTCTGAAAAGTGTAGACACTTGAAGCCCAACGTTCAAACACGAAAAATCCCTGCCGTGATCTATTGACAACCGGCGCTCGGCGAGCTCGGCGGCCAGGGGCTCTGGCAGCGGCGACGGAAAAGCCGATCTGCGTCTTGGAAATGACGTGCCCACCCCCCTCCTGACCCGCTCCTCTACTGCTCTTACTGCTTTGTGCGAAAAACCCATATATGACCATAGGAAGCAGAACAGCGCAGTCTCCAATTACCCAGACAGTAAGCACAGGAATAAAGCTTTGTTTGATTTCTGAAACCCTTCCTTTACGTCCTGTTTTCATTCAGGTAAGGGTCAACTATATTGACAATACTACTGACAGCAGGAAGATTAAAATATTCTTTACTCAGCAGCTTATTAAAAACAGCTCCCATGATGTTCAAACCGACTTTTTACACAGAACACTGACAGAGCTTTTGTGTTCTGAATCTCTTTTTCTCGTGCTTTTATTTAATGTGGCACAATGCACTTGGATAGGGGTATTCTGTTCACAAACCAATAGCATTTAAACCACATCACCCACAATGCTGCAAGTAAGTGTTTTGCACACTAAGCAGGTCCTCTGACTTTTCCCAGCTTTGTTTTGGGTTGTGGAACCTTTATTTTTTTATGCTTTTTTGAAGATAACACTACAGGTAATACACTGGGACAGGTCGTCTTCACGGCTCAATAGCATTTCAAATACAACAGCCACACTGCTGAAACCAAATGTTTTACACACCAAACAGGCCCCCTAACCTTATACAACCTTGCTGTGGCTGTGCCCCTTTCTTTATTTTGTTATGATTTTCTGAAGATAACACTACAGGTAATACACTGGGATAGGTGGGTCGTCTTCATGGCTCAATAGCATTTCAAATACAACAGCCACACTGCTGAAACCAAGTGTTTTACACACCAGACAGGCCCTAACCATAGACAACCTTGCTGTGGCTGTGGCCCCTTTCTTTATTTTTTTCGTGTTTTCGAATTTCAAGCTAACTTTACCCCGGTACCATTGGTCAGTGCGGTCAGGTCGGGACTAAAACGATAGTAAGGTGCTGGTTCAAGCATATCTAGGCACGCCTTTCTCACTGTTCCATTGTGAACATCATCTAGAGAAAAAGTGGAATGTAATGTTTAATACATTATTGACCTTATTGATATTTTGAGGGAATACAAATGCTTTGCATGTATCGAATTACAGCACGTAACAACTGACTACCTGAGTCGATATCATTGGCAATTTCCAATAACGACCAACATCAGAAACTTCAAGAAAAATAAGATTCCATATCTTTGAATGTAGGGCAGGAGAATTCATTTATACTCCTGTTGCATCTTGAGCTAAACTTTTTTTTTTTAATATGACGCAGATTTGCTCAAGATACTTGTAATCGCCTTAAAGAGAGTTTTCATGAAGACGTACATCGGCTAGCTCTCCACTGTTAATTGACAGAACTATTGGAGAAACTGTTCTCATATAAGCAACATACAAATTACACATCTTAATGAACATGAAGGGAAATCCGGGTTGTGAATAACATAAAACTGTCACTTCACATAATTGAGTTCTTGAGACTGGCACCTAAGACCACTCAGCCATCCTGACAAGCAGTGGAGGATGCCTGTTGCTTTGTCAAAGGATTATTAACTACTACTGACAGTTCTTTTCTTATTATTACAGAGATTTCTACATTGCAAGACAATTGACGATTTAGATAAAGGTAAGTCATGGTAAGCAAACCAGGCACGGATGGGGTTTGAACCCATGATCTTCGATTTACAAGACCAACGTCTTACCACTTGGCCACTGTGCCCATGTTTTTTTTTTTTCCCATCAAGGCTAATACATTTTGAAAATAAAAAAAATCTTTGTGCACAAATTGCAACGGCAGGAGGAGTAAAACAAATATGACTATGATGTACAGTAATTGTCCACTTGGTGAAATATTCACTTTTTTGGCCTTCTGAATATACCTCTTCTGTGGAGCTGGCTTCAGACTCTGCTTATAGCGCCCGTCAAATAAAATAGATATTTTATTTTTACAGGAAGACGCATTCCAAAATGAATCTCTGCAGTTTTAGAAAAGTTTTGAATGGCGTATTTTATACAACGCACAAACAGTATTCTAATTGCAGACTGCAGATCTGTGCAGCAATCGTACTACATTTCACTGTGATTCTGAAATACTTCTAGCAAACATTCAGGTTTCCTTGAACTTTTAATAAAAAATGACTTTGCTTTCAATCTCTGATGTCACTGTAAACTCGGACGTGATGTTCCGCAGATGTGCAGTGTGCCTTCTTGTCTTATTCAAGTTTACTGGATTTTTTAAATGAAAATACAAACTGGACAATTTCAGACACATGAAGACTCATAAATGTCACTACAAATGACAAATTTGTAGTGTAAATCCGCCAGGCTGATTTACGTGTCTGACAATCTCTCTCCTCCCTCTTCTGCAGTGAGCACTATTTTTTCATTTTCTTCCCTTGTAGTTTCCTTGCTCTTTTACTGTCCCTTTCCCCCACGGAGAGACGGAAAACATGCCGAAATCCTGTTTTCCTGCAACGTCAGTCTGTGAAGGGAAAGTAATTTATGCAGCTTCAGTGGCGCAATTGGTCAGCGTGCGGTACTTGCACAGCGGAGTCATGCTGAGGGTGTGAGTTTGAGCCTCACCTGGAGCATTGTGGCCTGTCCTTAGCTAGTGAAAGCAACTATCCACTTTAGATACTGCTACTTATAGGTTGTCCTTAACTAGTAGGATTGTAGCCTGTTAGGTATTTGCTAGAGATCCAGTCTAAATTAACATCAAAGGAACAGGTAAAGGTCTATTCCACATCACACCCGAAGAAGGTTCCACGTTGTGTTTCCTTCTCCTTTCAGCATGGAATAAACCTATACTTTTTCCTTTGCAGCCCACACATGCTGACACAGGTCACTACTTAATTTCCCATTAGCTGTGGGCCCCCTGCTGATATGTACATTGATAGATGAGAGATATCTTCTTAGACGAGAGGTCTGCTGGGACTAAGGGAACACGATGGGGTACCCAAGATTTGAAAAAGCTCTCGCATTAGATTCTGTGTTTATGTTGTTTCCCAGATTTGTTTTTAATGTTCTTTTTGTTTTGAAGTTGTTCCTTTAATTATTTTTTTAAAATTTTATTTTCTGTAGTAGTTAGACTACTACAATGATTTACCTAGGTTCCCAGAAGGCTTCTCGCATTGTGGTTGTAGTGTTTTCGGGTTACAAGTATTTTTTTTTCTACTGATAGGACCCCACGCATTACTGTGGGACTAGTTAACTTAAGTTCTTACATTGTACCTGAAATTACCACATAAACTACTACTCTGTTTTTCTTTTTTTTAAGAAAGGCACAAATGATGTTTTTTTTTCTTGCAGCTGATTGGCAATGACCCTACAACGGGCCATTGCAACGAATGTGGCTGCTGAAATTTGTCAGCAGCTCCATACTAAACCTGTTCTCAATTGCAACAAACCTAAAATAACATATGATTGGCCTCTCTTTCTGTCCCCTGCTCCCGCCTCTCACTCCACCTCCCTCCCAACCTTTGTTCTCCCGCTACTTTACCTTTGCCTACTGCCCTGTCTCTCTCACACCTGAAGAAGGCTCCATGGCCGAAACGTTGTGTTCTCTTTCTTCTTTTTTTCAGCATGGAATAAACCTATTACTTGTTCCTTTGCAGCCTACGCATGCTGACGCAGCTACCCACCTAAAATAACATATGCTGCCCATTAGATGTTACCGATGTAGGAGACTAACTTAAACCACCTCTTCACAGGGTTTATGTAGCTCAGAAGAGGAACAGTCTATCGCATTTGAACTGTTCTGAATGTAGTGGAAATAATATAGTCACAAAGTAATGAACATATGCACCACTCGCTTGAAATATTTACTGTAGCTAAAATTGTTTTCTAGACACCACAACTATTCACAATGAATTTGATGAATACATGTCTTTATTAATAAAAGTGTAATTTATTAATAATTAAGATTAATGTATATCTTTATTAGTAGCTGTATTACCGGTAATGCATGTACAGTCCTTAATATGGGATAGTGAACTTTCAGGTATCCTGGGGAGGTAAGAAAACTGAAATGAAGGAAATACATATTTAAAGGGGGTGTAATTCTTAAATGTGTTCTGTTACATGTGGGTGTTAACTGAATAGATTGTATTACTTATTGTGATTTGACACATGTCTTTCTCAGGAGACAGCAGAAAAATTGGGGAATTTGCAGGTACAGTAAATAACTTGAACTGAACAGGCAAATGTAAGGTTATGTTAAAGAAAAAAAAACTTTGTCACCTTTTTCAACATGATTATTTAAGACAGTTTATTGGAACCGTATCTCTCCTCGATTCTGTGGCTGTGGTCCAACAGTAACGGTGGTGAAACAAGCAGAATGTGCGGAAAGAATTGGAGAGAACGGGAGACTCATCCAGTCAATAGAAGGGTTGTGTACGCTGAGAAGTGTAGTTTAAAAACTTAAGGAGCCAGGGAGGAGTCAAACCTACAATCTTCTGATCCGAAGTCAAACGCATTATCCATTGGCATTGATACCTTAAAGCCACCACTGTGAGCTTCGCGCTGGTATTGGTAATACTGTAGCACTCCAGTGTTCACAACAGCCCCCCACCACCAGAGACTCTGTTGTAACAGAAGAAATAAGGTTCTTGATCCCGAGATGAAGTAAAACATATGAGTTTATTGCATGCAAGGAACAATAAAGCTGAAGTCTTGTTTCCCGCAAGAAACAACAAAACCGAAGTATTGTTCAACGTACTGGTACAAACTTTTGGGTTATATGGTGTTTTCTCCTCCGTTTCTTACGTCACTTGGTCTGATGGTAAAGAGGGGGGTTCATGGTATTTGGCCAGTTTACGATGTTCTGGACAAATGGTCAGTTTAAGATTACACCCAGGGGGGTTCCTAGCTTGCATCTGCAATCCTTATCAGTTAACCCCCTTTCCTGCAATAAACCCCAGCTTGTGAATTAGAAGTCTAAACCCCCTACAGAAAGGATTAAATTCAAACCCCCGTCTTCACATCTTTCTTCAACTCAAACCCAGGCCTCCTGCATCACTCAACAGGGACCTAGCCTGTTGAGCTAAAGAGCAATCTCCCTTCAGTCCTGCGGCTGTGGCCCTGCTATTACAGGGAAGGGCAGTGACATCACCGCTCTGGTAAGCCGGCTCTTACACACTCAATGGTGGCCGTATGCGTTACACTCTCCCCCGCTTCACTCACCAACCTCAGCAAAGGGCTATCCCATCCCACTGCTGACACCAATGTAACGCTCCAGGGTTCACATGGGCATCCTCGCCACTGCCACATCAGGTCAGTCCCCCACCGTCGGGGACTCAAACCCAGGCCTCTGGCATCACTCAACAGGGACCCAGCCTGTTGAACTAAAGGGAGACAGTCCTTAAGCTCCAGCGGCTGGGTCCCTGTTGAGCTATGGTGGCGGTCGCAGGTTTGAGTCCCCGATGGTGGGGGGCTGACTTAAGTGGCAATGGCAAGGGTGCCCGCCTGAACCCCCAACCATTACAATACTATACATCGCTCCGGTCCAAATTTTCTCAATTAGATTCACGTGTTTTCTACTTGTATTTAGCTACTAGGTCTTTCATTTGGTCTGTTTTAAAAATAGCATCTCAAACGATTTGATGTGTCATGCTGAAATTCACACACGGGGGATGTCACATGAAAGACAATCACAGATAAGATGTTGCGTTTAAAAAGAAATCCAGAGTGGCAGTAGAAAACAAGGCCTTATACACGAGATGCAAGTGCTCTACCACTGAACTAAACTGACAGGCACTTTTACCTGCGGCTCTTTAATTGAGTTAGGGAGAGTGAAGGGTCTACACAGTGTACAATTTAAAGGTCGAAGCAAGACAATCTGATGCGAGGAGAATTCACAAAACGAGCCTCTGCTTTATCGTTTACTGAGCTTTCAATGAACATCTAACTGAAAGACATATTCACTATTTTCACTTTTTGTTTAAAGAACACTTTTATCACGTTCTGCACTCCCGATGGTGTTTAACGGTGCTCTTTTCTACACTCCTGATTTGAGGATCCCCAGCTAAAATATTTTTTAAATACAACAAAATTCCGATATATTGAATAGTATTTATGTTTACATTTATATTCACTCGTGCCAAAAGCTTGTGTTCTCTGCATATATCAGGATGTGGAAAGAGGCCCAATCACATCTGGAGTAGATAGTATTTAGGTCAAAGCTAATTCGAAGTGCATATCTGGGTGTGTTTGAATTACCTACGTGTTTGACTGAAGGACAAGCTCACGGTGCCATAAAAATTGACACTCGTCATCTTTTCTTCTGTATTCACAAGTTTTATGCTAAAGACAAAAAAAATTGTTGTCGTTTTCATGCCAGCTGGCACTAATTATTCTGCACTGACAGGGAAGATTAGTATTTTATCTATCGCAATATGTGTGGAATTTGTTTTTAAAAAAGTTGTTCCAGAAATGAACACTTCCATTAAAGTTAAGGCAGACACCTGTTGCTGTCCACAACGACCAACTCTGCATGGCAAGAAAGGAAGAAAAGCACTGTAGTGGTTTGAACCCAGAAGACAGGAGAGCTTCCTTCATCTATGTTTTTTGCGTGAAGGGGGGAAACCATGCGTGTGCTGCAAATAATCTTAGAATCGGAATGCTGTCCCAAATATCCGATCCGAACAATCTGCTTTACAGAGGAGCTTATCGTTGGCAAATTGAAGACCAGGCCGACCTCTTCTGTGACTCTTGAACACTGAATCTCAAGATTGTGAATTCAAGCTCCACGCTGGCGGGAAATTCCATAGGTAATGATCACATTTTCTTGCATGCTAATCAAAAGAAATATTAAGAAACTTTTCCCGATACCAGTTTTTTACAAAAGTAAAGGCACACGGCACATGTGTGCCACATCACGTCCGAGTTTAGTGACAACTACCTCAGAGATTGTCAGCTGGGTTGCTTGAACCTTTTTATCAAAGGTTCAAGCAAACCCGAATACTTTTGCAAGAGACATTTCAGAATCCCAGTCAAATCCAGTACGATTGCTGGATCCTTTGAATTCAACTGAACTATAGCACAGATCTGCAGTCCACCATTAGAATACTGTGGGTGTGCTGTATAAGCCATACCGCCCAAAATAGTTCTAAAACAGGAGAAGCATCATCGTTTAGGAATGTGGTATAAAGTGAAATGGTCTGGGAAGAGTCCTACGTTTGAACAGTTCAAAATAGACGTAAAGGGGTATTTACGGACTCTTTCGAAATGTAAGAACAAGCTGTGCGGACCTTATCTTTATTTACCTTGTGTAATCGTTTTTCATAAAGTGTAATTGTATTATAGCATGTGCCCCTGACGATTTTCTTGATATGTTATATGTGCTCTTGTTTGTATTGTATATAGTTTTGTTGTTCAAATAAAACGTAAAAGACACAACTTTCCGGATGCGGCTGCTGTAAAAATAAAATGACATCAAGGCTGCTTTACGCAGAGGTCTGAAACCTGCTCCACAGAAGACCTTTATCCAGAGGTGTTAAAGAAGTCGAGATCTCGCCATGAGAGCGGAAGCATCTCAGAAAATGCAGGTGCAGTCGGTTCCACGGTCATAACGCCACTAAGTCGGGCGACGCGCAAAACCCACCCGGCTTCCTTCGGGCAAGTAATGAGACAAAGAGACAGCACACAGCGGGTAGCGTGGCCGAGTGGTCTAAGGTGCTGGATTAAGGCTCCAGTCTCTTTGGGGGCGTGGGTTCGAATCCTACCGCTGCCAGGTGCTTCTGTTGAGACCTCCTTTCAGCTGGCTTCAGATGAAAGGGAGGGAACTACTTTTTGGCAGTCTCTCGAGAAACTAAGCAAAGTGTTTAAAGATACTTTCTCAGCTTGACATCAAGGCACAAAACAAAAACCTTCTTGCGTCCTCTCAACCCAAAAGCGCTTTGCCACTTTTTGCGTTATGGAGGGAACGACGTCTGCCCAGATCACTTTTGTGTCAATGCAAATCGTAGTGTGCCCTCCGTTTTAATGTTGGCTGTGCTGGCGTGCTGCTTCTGTCTGTGAAACCTGAATGTTCTGCTTCTTCACACCGAATCGTCGGCGGGGGTTGAGCTTGTTAAATCTTTGTGCATAGCTCTCTTTTGGAAGTACTTTGTCCAAGGTCAAAAGCGATCGTGGGATTTACTTCATGCGTGCAAAAAGCATGCCTCGCACGACAGATTTAAATGGGGAATGGAGCCTGCTTCTTGCTGTTTTTCCTGGGGTTGCAGTTACAAAGTTGATCGTGCTTTCACATTCTGTTAACAGTATTCACTGGCTGAGCTTTATCAGTTGGTTCGTAAAGGAATCTCTGCTTCGGTTCCAGAAAAGTCATCTGTAGTGTGTTTTTTTCCGTGCCCATGCCAGTCTTTTAAAGCTGGTAGTAATGGCGGTGAAGTTAATTTTTTATCCTCTTTAAAAGAATAAGGACGGGCTGGGGCGAGCTCCATTTACCAATCTTTCAGCTTACACCGAACTCGCGAACTGATTACACTGCAGAGCCACAGGCGCCTCGCTTTTCTCCATTCTCTGGGTAAGGGTGAAAAAAAAACTTTGCTGGTATTAGCTGGCCTGCTGGGAGTACCTCTTCTTCACTGATAAGCACGATTTGTGTTTCATCTTTCGCAAGCTGTATAGATTTCTTTCAAAACAAGTTGTTCCAGAAAGGAAACGAACACTTGCATTCACCTGAATTAAAAGGCATGGGATTTGCCCGTAAGGATAAATTCTGTACAATAAGACAGGAAGAAAGGCACTGCTGGGAATCGGACCCAGGATCTCTTGTTTACTAGATAGGCACTTTAGCCAACTATTCACAGTGCCAGCAAAGTGCTGTCCTTTGACACCCACTTGGACACTTCTCAACTGTGGGAAGTTCCATAGTTAATGATCAAATTCACTTGCATCCTAATCAAAAGAAATATTAAGAAACTTTTTCTGATACCAGTTTCATAGTGACTTTGTAGGTGACATGTTCTTTATGAGAATAATGTTTTGTATGCGATCAATAACAGCACTAGAAAAAAATACCGGAAAGAAATGATCTGTCACTAAGGAAATTCATTAAATGAAGCCAAGACATAATCAGAAAATCTATATCAAGGAAATGTTAATCACTTTACATGTTCTTTAGCGTTTATATATATATACATACTGATAGACTGTCACGATTATAGTCCCCCCTCCTTAAGGGTGCTCCAGCCCTTTCACTTGTCTTTATTCTGTGCACCTGCTCCCTATCCCCAGCCCACCTTAAAAGCCAGGCGCTGACGCTCATCCGGGCTCTGCTCTGATTTCCATATCGTGCGAGTCCGGGAGCAGGAAGCGCCTGGTCCTGTTAAGGTTTTAACCTCTGTTCCCGTTCCCGTTCCTGTTCCCCGTCCGCCGGTTCCGACCCGGCCTTCGTGGTTTTTAATCCTTCTTCTGATGGATCTCCTGGTTTTGGACTTACCCTTGCGTTTTGGATTTTCCCTAAGGACTACTCTCGGATTGTTCGCCTCGGCCACACCTCCCCCGTGCACCAGCGCACCTTGGACACGCCCCCTTGTCTTCAGCCCCGTTTTCATGCATGACGTTTCCCTAGTGTCTCCCCACTCCGTCGGACTGTCGTCCGCATAGGGTCCGGAAAGAACTGTTCGTTACAAAGACATTCAAGGCATTCTAGTCGCTGTACTCTAAATGAAATCACAGTACACTACAGGACATGCAGTGAGGAGCTCACGCAACGAATACTCTTGAACGCAACAAAAGTAATGGCACACGGCACATCACGTCCGAGTTTAGTGACAACTACCTCAGAGATTGAAAGCTGGGTAGTTTCAGATCACTTTCGATCATAGTATCGAAGTGCCGTCTCCCACATAACCGATCCACAGAAGAACTGTATCCAGAGGTGTTAAAGAAGTCGAGATCTCACCATGAGAGGGGAAGCATCTCAGGAAAAGCAGGTGCAGTCGGTTCCATAGTCATAGCGCCAATGTCGGACAAGAGCAAAAGCCACCCGGCTTCCTCCGGGAAAGTAATGAGACAAAGAGACAGGGCATAGCGGGTTGTGTGGCTGAGTGGTCTAAGGTGCTGGATTAAGGCTCCAGTCTCCTTGGAGGTGTGGGTTTGAATCCCACTGCTGCTAGAAGTTTTTGTGTTACAATAACCAAGTGGAGCAATGTGTTAAAAGCTACTTTATCAGCTTAACATCAAAGCAGGGAGAAAAAAGTGTTTCTTCTTCTCAACACAAATTCTTGTTTCCACCTTCAGCAGGGAAGTTTGTGTACCAAGATCACTTCTGAGTCAGTGCAAATCACAGTGCGCCCTCAATTTTAATGTCGGTTGTGCTCCTTTTATCTGTGAAACGTTAATGTTCTGCATTTTCAAGTCGAGTCATCCTCAGGGGTAGAGCTGATTAAGTCTTTCTGCATAGCGCTCCATCAGAAATAGCTTGTCTACGTTCCAAAGAGATTGTGGGTTTCACTTCAAGCACTCACAAATCATACCTCACATGTCAGATCTAAATGGGGAATTTGTTGGTTACAAAGCTGAACGTTTTTCCATGTTCTGCTGGAGTATCCACTGGCTTGCCTTTATCAGCTGTCTTGGAAAGATAAGCTGTGCTTCGTCTCAGGAAAAATCATTAGTACTGTCATTTTATTCTGTGCATATGGCTGATATTTAAAGTATATAAAAATCACGAGTTCATAGATTTATCCAAATATCAACGGCACCTTGTAAACCTGTGATAAGAATTCCTTCAATACAATAGTTTCACTCCAGGGAAAAGGCAGGGAAACATCGAGAATTCTTATTTAAAGACAACATCCGTATTGGATTGCATGTCAGCAGGCATCACTCAGAATTCCTAATATGATTTTGAATTCAGTTTTGCAGTTCTTTAGTGTTTTACTACTTTCAGAGAGTCCTTTATTGACCTTGCTGAAGCAGAAAAGCGACATAATCACAAATGTGACCAGTTTTTCTGCTGTTTCTGGTTAATAATGATTATTATTTTGTATTTTGATTAGTATTTTTTGTAGCGTTCTTCCTCAGCTTTTAAGTTATTTGGTGAGCAAGAACCACTGAGAACGAGTCTGAATCAATCAAGAACATATACGGTACTGCTGTCCTGTGTACAACTGCTTCGTCCTAATTGAGCTTTTCAGTGTTGAAGAAGACGTTTCCAATTTCGATTGCTTGTTTCAGAGGATGTGCTACAAGATCACAGATTCATTTGAAAAGATTTGGAGATGTATTGGCTGGGATTCAAACCTGGCTCAATTGCATGAAGGCACCTATACTCAGCAACGAGAGGAAAGGAGAAGGGGCCAGAGGTAGTGTGGCTGAATTGTCTAATATGCTGGATTTTAGGCTCCACTCTCTCAGGGGCGTGGGTTTAAATCCCACTACTGCCCAATGTTTTAAGACCTTACTTCCTGTGATTTGTAATATGGTCAGTAAAAGCACTTTATGTAAGTATTTCTTATGTCAGCGTTACAAGTCACTTACTGCTCCACAGGTCCGGGGTTCAATCCCTGGCATCTTCAGGTGTTTTATATTACTGTACTCACATCGCAATCTTCTGTTGAGTGAGAACTCTTTGCTCGTGTTCATAGAGAGCCAGGTTTACCTTTTGAATCTCACCCGGGATTTCCTGAGAGATCATTCAGCGAGCGAGCCCTCCCTCTGGACTCCGTACTGAGCTGAAAGCTGCACGAATTCCTCACTGTGTGTCCTCTACTGTTACAGGTGGTCCAGCGTAAATGTGCAGCACAGTGATATGAACAACTTGAACTTTTTCTGTATGTGAAGAAAAATGCAAAAGAGCATGTAAAGTATTGATCATATAAAATATCCATGGTACAACTCGAGAAAAAACTGAAGCACAAAACAACGACTTTTGATGATTACAAGAGATTCAAGAAACACAACCGTCCGCAGATGGGTTCAGATCCTGAACGCATAAGTCAAAAGAACAAAAGCGAAGTAAACTCTCTTCATTGTCTTATAGTTTATGTAATTAAACATTTTTTTTCTTTCTTTATAATTTCTTACTGTTGATAGACGATTTATTGAATTTTAACAGAATCACAACTACAAACATTTGGGGTTAAACTTTTATTCACATACTCTAACAAAGAGAAACGTTAGTCTCTTCCAGTGTGTGAGCCAATTTCTAAAAAAATTAAAAATAAGTTATAGAAATTGAATTGTTCTACTTTTTAGGCTTGCATAGTCTTATTCATATTTCAGTTAAGCCTTTTCTTCTGTAGTAATTTCATTTGATAAAAAAATTAGTCCTGATTTACAAGAATTTTGTAATAAGTGCCCAGAAGCTACCAAAACTGGTAATGTTCACATAATGTGTAATGCCAAAGCAGCAGTTGGGGTGGGAAACAAAAGGCATTTCTTGGTATGAATCCTAAAACTGGCGTTCTAGGACTTCTCGCTTCAGATAAAGCTGTTAATACATCATAAATTTCTGCTCAATCAATATCTGCAGTGTTATCACTACCGAACGCTAAATATAGATCCTGGCAATAATTCATGAGTTGTTTGTTAGAAAATTGTTTATGTTTTTTTTTAAACGTATTTTCAATATGCAACTGATGAAATCTCTCTTCGATGGAAGTTATAAGTACAGTGCATCCAAAATACTGCAGAATCAATCAGATTTACATGTTTCTTGTGGATCCAGAAGATCATTTTGAGACTCAAAACATGCCTGTCTTTTCTTTTTTCGAGGACGAAGGAGTAGCAGCAGGAGTAGCAGTAATGGCAAGAACGTGTTTAGAGTTCAGCACTTCTCATTTCTAATGCAGAGCCATGGACTCGGAAAGCACCGCCCGCGATAAAAGAAATTGCAGAATTGGTCTGTTCATGCTGCCTACACGCTTTGAATTGCTGGCATTTTCTGCAAGCGTTCCTTTTTGAGGGTTCATGAAATTCCTCACATTTGAGCCAACACTAAAATATTTCATTCGGGGTCGCCTAATTCATAGTGCAAACCGAATCTACAGGGGAATGCTGTGGCACATGAAGCCGTTTGTTATTCTGTTGTGAGGTGTGAGGGGCGGAATGCAAATCGAGTTGGTGAATAGAAAATGAAACAGGAGTCACTTCTTGAGCTACGAATTCCAAAAAGTATGAAAACCTGTGCATTTTAACAGTGCAGAATACTCACAAATTGCACTGAGTTGCTTGCTTTCTTCTGCTGCTTTTATATTTCAGTCATTCACTGTCAGCTAGCACTGGAACAATTCAAGAGAGGTAAAAACAGAAGCTGTGAGGAGTGGGATTTGAACCCACACCTCCATTTGGAGACCAGAACACCCAAGCCAGCTGGAAAGACACATGTCCTTGAGTCTGGTCCCTTAGACCACTCAGCCACCCTGACAAGCAAAAGCAAGTGGTGTGCTGAATGCACTAGTAGTTGACTAAACTGAGTTTCTTCCCTGAAATTAAATGCTTGCGAAGAGCCAAGTTGCCTTGAATGGATCTTGGAAATCAAATATACGGATGGATTGTTATTCGGTTGTGAGTTTTGAGGGGCATATTATAAATTGAGTTGGTGAAAAGGCGCTTTTTGTTAGTCTGTCGGGAGGCTGCACAAAGTGTTTAGAGGGAGAACTTCTAAAAGGCAGGCTCTCTATGTTTAACATCAAGAAACATTTTTTTTTCTCAATGGAAATGCTCTTTGGCGCTTTCAGCTTTACGTAGGGAACAACGTCTGCCGAGACCACTTTTGAGCCAGTGCAAATGGTAATGTGCCACCAAGTACATTTAATATTGGCTGTGGTAGCGAGCTGCTTTTGTTTGTGAAGCTTTTACTTCTTTAAGCTGAATCATCGGCAGGAGTAGCTTATTAAACCTTTGCTCATTGCGCTCCATCAGAAATACCTTGTCCATGTTCAAAAGAGATCAGGAGATTTACTTCATGCTTTCACATGGCAAACCTTACACGAAAGATTTAAATGGGGAATTGATTGTGCTTCTTGATGTTGTTCCTGTGGTTGCCTTGGTTACAATGGTGAACGTTCTTCCACGTTCTGCTAGAGTATCCACTGGGTGGGCTTTATCAATTGGCTCGGATAGGTCATCAGTGCTCCGTCTCCAGAAAAATAATCAGCACTGTCTTTTTTCTGTGCGCATGACCGTCTTTTAAAACATATAAAATCACGAGTTCATTGATTTCTCCAAATAACAACAATACATTTTAACCCTTCAATCCAATAGTTTTACTCCAAGTAAAAAGCAGCGCAATATATAGAGAGATGACATTCAAAGATTTCAACGTTCTTATTGGATTGCCTGTATGCAGATATCGCTCAGAATTGCTAATATGATTTTAATTCAGTTTTTCTCTACTACTTTCAGAGTCTTTTATTGACCTTGCTGAAGCAGAGAAGTGACATAATCACAAATGCAACCAGTTGTGCAGCTGTTTCTGGTTAAAAATGATTAATGCAAAAAAAAAACAGCTCCTTGCATTAAGAGCAAGAGCAACCAACGCGCTCGCTTGTTGAGTTGGGTATTTTCCGAGCTACTCTTCCTTAGCTGTGTAGAGGTTTGAGGGGTTTACTGAGACAATTATTAATTGTAGCAGTAATCACGAGGTGGTTCGTTGTGGCTTTTAGAAAATCAATCGTCAGAACAACTAACAACGCACACACACGGGTTCAATACACGAGATACAGTTATTAATATAAATTGTGCACCAAACATATACCAGTCTGCCTGGATACAAGCGGCAGACCTTACTGTGAGGGTTATCAATATACAAGGTATATAATCTCGAAGAGATGCAAACACAAAGAGATACACAACAGAGAATATATGTCAATATATATCGTTCGGTTACCAAATCGCTAATCAGTCTTATTACCCACTGTTACTCTAAACTTGGAAGTAAATGCAATACTCATGAATTAAATTGATAACAACTTGTTCTGAAGTACAATTGAATTCTTGAGACGCAATGTAGAACATGGGGTTTACTTATCCACTGTGTATGGATTTGGAATTTCCCGGCACGAACACCAAACCAGCTGACAGGCTCTGTTGCAGCCTTGGTTCCAGCAGTTGTCCAATGGGCGTTGTCCCAGCGTCCTCTGGCTACCGGCCAACCAGTTGAGGTGCAGCTCGGAGTTGGACTGACGGAGGAATCTGACTGTGGCGCGCAGGGCAGTCGTTGCTCCGAGGGGATCTACCAGCAGTCCGGCTGGCTAGTAGAAAGTAGCTATGCACAGATTGTGACTGCAAGCCCTCACAAGTCACTCTTTTTCCCGGGAAGAAGCTGGTTCGTTCCCGGACCAGCGCTGCTTCTGAATAAGCTATTCAGGTTGTCGACGAGGGTCCAACTGTTGGCTGCCATTGATCAAGCAGAGTTTTCACGTTGGTAGAATTCTGAGTACGTATGGGATCCTCAGCCTCGCACTTAGAACAAAGTCCAAGTCCCAGTGCAGACAACAGCAGTTGTCACGTGATTGTCTCTGAGGATGCACGAAAATGGCCAAGGAGAGCCCCGATCTGAGCTTGCGCTCCCTTTTTGACCAAGACACAGATGTGTGTTGATTGGTTGAGAGTTTGGCGGGCATTGGAGACCCACGTGGTGTTACCACGCCCTGCCAATCCCTGATTGGTTGATCAAGGTGAGATATGAGTCACTTACTCCTGACACTTAGGAATGCAGTCCAGATGTCCAGACTCCCTAGACAGATAGGCGCCAATGGATGACCATTGATCATGATAGCCAGGCTTAGCTAAGTGCATCCCCGTTTGGGAACTGTCCCTTATCAAAAGAAAACAAGCTGCACCACAGAGAGGGAGAGTGAGATGGGGCCTCATTTAGGAAAGCACAGCAACGCTTAATTCTGTCTTATTAACAAGCATTGCCGCTACAGCTGTAAAGTTATTTGGCGAGCATGGACCTCTGAGGAGGAGTCTGAATCCATCAAGAAGACAGGAATTCTAATATCGCACTGCCGTCTTGTGTACAAAATATTTGTTTAGCTCTAACTTCTGTGTGTGTTGACAAGGCATCTCAAAAGGACGTATTAAATACGAAAATGATCCTTTCTGTTACCATCCCTCTGGTTGGAGCGTTGTTTCACCCTTTTACGTTCTACAATATTTACAGACAAGGTTTTATCACTGGAGTTGTACAGAACAAGTGTGCATCAGTCCATGAAAATCATCAGTACTGCTGTTTTTCTATGCATAGTTTAATCAAGAGCACTTAAAAGATGCAAAAGATGAATTGTGTTCTGTGAGCACCTGTACATCTCTAAGTCACTTCCACAGCCTTCCCTGTTGGGAATGTAGCTCAGTAGTAGAGTGCATGCTTTGCATGTATGAGGTCCTGGGTTCAATCCCTGGCATCTCCAAGTGCTTTATGTTACTGTGCTCACATCACAGTCTTTTGTTGAGTGAGAACTCTTTGCTCCTGTTCATAGAGAACCAGGTTTACACAATTAAACTCAAAGTGCTAGAGTGTTCTCTGCAGTTTTAAATGTACCTCCAAAGCATTTAGTTCTGTTAACTACCAAAGGATTTGAACTAATTTAACGTCATATTCAGGAAATCCAGAGAACGTCTTCACACTTGTCGTGGCTGTTGCAGAAAAACCTCACCCGGGATGTTGAATCTCATCCGGGATTTCCTGAGAGATCATTCACCGAGTGAGTCTTCCCTCGGGATTCTGCACTGAGCTGAAAGCTGCGCGAATTCCTCACTGCGTGTCCCGTACTGTGTAGTACAGTGACAAGAACGCCTTGAGGTTTTTTTCCGTATGTGAAGGAAAATGCAAAAGAGCATGAAAAGTATTGATGGTATAAAATATCCATGGTACAACTCGAGAAAGAACTGACGGACAAAACAATGACATTTGATGATTACAAGAGAAACACAACCGCCCGAACATGGGCTTGGATCCTGAACGCTTGTGTTAAAAGACAAAGCAAAGGATATAACCTGTAAATGTCTTTGTGTCTTACAGTTTATGAAATAACACAATTTCTTCCTTTCTTAATAATTTCTTACTATTGATAGATGCTTTTTTGAATTTTAACAGAATCACAATTACAGACATTTGGGGTTAAACTGTTATTCACATATTCTAACGAAGAGAAACGTTAGTGTCTTCCGGTGTGTGAGCCCATTTCTCAAATAAGAAAAAAATAAGTTATATAAATTGAATTATTCTATTTTGTAGGCTTGCATAGTCTTATTCATATTTCAGTTAAACCTTTTCTTCTGTAGTAATTTCATTTGATATTATATTAGTCCTGATTTACAATTTTTGGACATGGTTCATCTTAAATAATTTGTAATTAGTTTCAGTTTAGGAAAATCGCGCCCAGAAGCTACTAAAACTGGTAATGTTTGCATAATGTGTAATGCAATAGTAGCATTTTGGGTGGGAAAACAAAAGGTATTTCTTGGTATGAATCCCAACACTTCATAAGCGGTGTTCGAGGATTTCTCGCTTCAGATAAAGCTGTCAATACATCATAGATTTTTACTCAATCAATATCAGCAGTGTTATCGCTACCGAACGCTAAATATAGATCCTGGCAATACTTCGTGAGATCTTCGTAAGAAAATCCAAAAAAGTACAGAAGCAATCAACGCTTTTTCGAAGATGATCATTATGAGACTCAAAACATGCCTGTCTTTTCTTTTTTCGAGGACAAATGGATTATTGAGGTGTAAAGATGGGTTCAAAACCAAAATCATCTGCTCTTGCTGCTGTTTCTTTGATAGTTTCTTCAAATCCTTCAATTGATCATTGATATCGAGGAATAATATTATACAAATTGTGGTTTTCTGTGAATTGCCAAATTTAATTGTAATTACATCTTCGTTTACAGATGTCTTGCATGTATCACAAGGTATAATAGTCTCCGTGTGTCCTCAGCTAAAATGTTTCAAAAAGTACAACAAAAGTACAATATGCTTAACAACATTTATGGTTATATCTATATTAAAATGAAAGTAAATATACCAAGATATTAAAAAACAATTGTACAGTCCTAATCTCATAATGCTTGTGAAGTTTTCCAATAAATCCGAACTGTAATTTTGAAATATTATTGCTGAGAATGCAAAGAGAATACAAAGATCAAAATCAATGAGTGAAAATACAAAAGTAGTTCATTAAACTGAGTTTCTTCTCTGAAATGATTTGATTTGCTTGCAAATTACTAAGCAGCTTTGAACAGATCGCGGGAATCAAATATACAGATGGGTTCAGAGTGTGCTTTCCAACTTTTGTGTAACATTTTCCTTTGATAGGGCAGAGTTGTCTTCACAATCTGGGTTACATAAAAAGGAGTGAAGTCAGTACAAAACAGCTTTCCTTCTTGGGGAACAACGGTTGTGTTCCATATTTCTAACTATTTTGGTTTCAAGATCTCAATTTAGTGTGAAACATAAAAGCCAGCTGGATAAATCTCTTACACGTCATTTACAATGGCCTTTCAACTAATAGCCCGTGCAGGTATCAAACCTCAGCTGATGGTGCGAGTTGCGTAAGGCTCTGCAACATGCAGATAAGAAACTAACCTCTGCTTCTTCATTATATACACAGTGAGCTATATTTGTGAGCCTACTACCCCCTGCGGGCTCCGTATTTGATTGTGGTACAAGACCGGCCGTGGAGATGAAGTGAGACGGGTGTGTACTTTAAAAGGCTTATAGCGTCCCTGGGAGGGCTCAAATCACCACCCTTTTGGTTAACAACCGAGCCACAAAGACTCATGTACATCTTAACACTCCTCGGTCTCAGTGAAAGTGATACACTCCGTAAAATTTCCAAAGATTAATTTGTTTTTAAAGGAAAATCACCAACAGCGGCCGAGATCTACTGGAGTTTTTCATTCTATACTGCGATTTCTGTAGGGTACTGTAACGATGCTCTGTAGAGGTGAAAAGGATCCGATGCAGATGCAGGAGTCGCAGGGAGGTAAGTAAACGTACCGAGCAAATCCAGGAGCTGAGCCGTAGTCCGAAGGCGAAGGTAAGTCGAGATCCGGTAAAGGCACTGGTGGCGAACAATCCAAAACGTGAGACAGAATCGTAGTCGAAAAGAGAGCTACAGGGTCAAATCCAAAACAGGCAATGATAGCAAACAATCCAAAGGGCGAGATGAGATCCGAAGTCCGAAGGCAAAAGGTGCAGGCAGAATTCCAGGAAGGCAAAAGAAGGGTGAGAACACTAGGCTGAGCAACAAGTAGAGAACTCAATACCGAGCAACGGGAATCAGGTACGAATGGTATAAATAACCCGGCGTGCCGCACGGTAGAGCAATTGCAGGTGTGTTAACTCGTGCGGCGGCGCTTGTTAGTAGTAATCCGCTGCTGGTGCTGATTGGCTCGCTTACGTGTTGATCTCCGCTGGCTGGTGGTCGTGACAGGTACCCTGTGAAAATATGAGTTTTTACGAGAAGGGATGGACATAGAAGGTCATAAGGCTTGGGGAATTGAACTTTAAGGTGAAGACTGCGGGTTCAGCAGCAGCAGAACCTGATCAGTATCAGTTGACTCCGATATACTTTGAAAATGAACTTTGGGATTTAGAGTCAGACATGCTACCGTTGCACCATGGGGTACTTAATTAAAAAAAAAAATAGAAAAACAGTCAGTGTTCCTGGATCTGTTATCAAGAACAACACCTGCACAAGAGCTGCGCAGGAAGAATAAAATATGGTCTGAGATGAAGAGACTCTCTTCGGAAGAGCGGCGCTCTTCACAGGATAATTTTTTGTGAAGCTGATTTGTCTCCTTTGGGGAATTCAAAACAGCTGATAGCTGTGACCTTGTGGTGCAAAGGTAGCATGTCTGACTCCACATTAGAAGGCTGTGTGTTCAAATTATGTTGAGGTCTGCTTTTAGTTTTTCAGGTTCTGCTTGTCCTGAACACGGAATTCACACCATGTAGTTGAGTTCTATCTGTACACCACATAGATAATCTAAACAAAATAGAGCCCTACTGGACATACAGTTAAGATCTCACTCAGCGAATACCCTTGAACACAAGAGAGAAGGCACAGTTCACATCTGCGAAACATCACATCCGTCTTTAGAGACAGCTACATCAGAGAATGGAATCCCGGAAGTTTCAAATAACTTCTTTTAATACAGGTTCAAGCAAACCTGAAAGTTAGGGAGTTTCTGGACACTTTTGTTTTATTAAAAAGTGTCTGAAGCCTGAAAATGTAATTTGAAAAAAAAACGCTATTGGACATTAGCAGGTACTTTTTGTAACGATTTGCTATTTCATGCTGGAAAACAGAGGAAACAGACCCAATGTTTGCTTTTAGGTGCGAATCATTACATAATAGACATCTATTACTGAGGAGCTTGAATAAAATGTACATGAGCCAGGTAGAAGTCGAACCTACAATCTTATGATCCAAAATCAGATGCGTTATTTATTAAACTGCTGGTATTTCACATAACCTGAATTCCCCCATAGTGTGCTCAGCGTTGCTACTAGTAATATACCGCCCCGTCTAAAATTTCAAAGTGAGAAACGTGTTTTCGGATTTTTTATGAGTTTTAAAATATAATCTCTTTAAATCAGACAAAGGGTTTATGTTTCGCACTGAAATTCCAATTTATTGAGAATTCAAAGAAAGACTGTTTTCTTCCACAACACCGTATATTTATCACATCCACCAGACTCTCCAACTTCTCCAGATCTTGTTGGGTGAGCATTTGCTCCGATAAATTAGATCACGTATCATGTTAAATCACTTCTTCTCAACACAACATTTCCCGGTCCACGTTTTCTCTATGAAAAAAAGACATTTTTCCCTTGCACGATTTCTCATTTTTTATCAAAGCATACAGAAATAAAAAAGAAGAAGAAATAGTGTTGCAAAAGAGCTCTGTCGCCCTTGGGAGATGTCAAACGCATTGGACATGAAAAATGCCAGATAAAAGCCAGTTCTCTTAGTTTCTTGTTGTCGGGGCTGCTACTGTATGTAAAAGAGGCCGTTTGCTCTGAGAGCAGGTTCAGCGCTTTCTGAATACAGATGTCTCAGAGCGATGTGTCCAAGTGGCTGTAAAAGGGAATGGCTGTCATGTCACCGTAGCTTAGTTGGTTAAAGTGCCTCTTTATTAAACAAAAGAACTGCGGTTTGAATCCAAGCTGTGTATTTCTTCCTATCTTGTAGTACAGAACATACCATTTTGGGAACTCACAAAGGGCTTAATTTCGTTAAATGCATGTGTTCATTTCCTTTCTGGAAAACTTGTTTTTAAATTCACACAGCTTGTGAAACATGAAATTCAGTTCTTCGTTATCGGTGCAGAAGAAATATTTCCGGCTAGCAAAAAGAACGGTAAGAGATTTTTTTTTTTGAATTTGAGAAAAGACTCCTCCAGTCAGTGTCTGTGTTGCAATCGGTTAGCGCATTTGGCTGTTATCCAAAAGGCTGGTGGTTCAAGTCCACCCAGGGATGGGTTTCTTTTGCGATGTAAACATTGTTTTCGCATAGGTCGATTGGATTTTTGAGCTAAACCATAGCTATTTTAATATTTGTAGGAAATGCGACTGTTCAGCACGTGTCAAAAATGTCCAATAATGCCCAACATCACAACTCCCCAGAAAACCATATTCACCCAAGAAAAATGATCGTTGAATTGTCATTTATACTCCCGTCACATCCTCTGCTGAAATATTTTAAATATACAATGCAGATTTGTTTGAGAACTTGACAAGCATTGTTTTGTTAGCACTGTGCAGTTGGATTTTGATATTTGGACATATTTACCTTAATTTTAATCTGTAAATACTGTACAATCTATTGTAATTGTGTTGTAATATTAAAATATGTTAGCTGAGGATGCAAAGGGGTGAAAGGGAAAGGTCAGAGGGTACAGTAACAACAAGGTTAGGATTGGTGGAGGTGGTAGGGGTGTTGATGGTTTTTCTCTGTAGAGGATGATTGAGTTTTTTATCCTTCTCTGAAGTGAGAAACTGGAAGAGTTGGGAGTTGAGAGATCTGATGAGGTTGTCATCAAAGATAAACTGCAGTCAGCAAAGATAAAAAGAAAATTATCTTTGCATACTGCCCTGTCTTTCTAACACCTGAAGAAGGCTCCACGGCCAACACGTTGTGTTTCCTTTCTTCTCTTTTCAGCATGGAATAACCTTTTACTTGTTCCTTTGCAGCCTACGCATGCTGACGCAGCTACTCACCTGATATTTAACATTCCTATAATCACAAATATGAATGTCCACTGTGGGTATTTTTTCCATGATTATTTATTCTGTAATTGAAGCATATTTTATGTCATACCGAAGTGTCATAATCACTGATTTTTTTTTATTTAGAAAGTAAGAAAATGATAAATCACTATGAATTGCATTTAGCCTGTTCTGATCTAGACTTTCTATATACTTTAACATGGCATGTTCACAATGTCACAACTGAAATGCAACAGTGAAGTGTTGTAATGTACATAGTGTCGGAACATTGAGATGTTTTGGTAATGAGGAAGGAGGGTCATGCCATGTTCACAGGGTCATATTTAAAAAAAAATGGCACAGTAAAATTTCCTAAAGTTCAGGATTTTGATAGTCTGAACTATCAAAGTTCCATTGTCTCTCACACCTCAGTGTCAGAATTTTTAGATGTTTTTATAACCAGGGGGTAGGTTTATAGCAAGAAGCAGAAAGTGCCATCACCAGTTGCTCATCCTCAGTTAACCATATATTCTCATATGCCATGTTCTAAATGTCCCATTTATATTCAAAAGTTCTTGTAAAATGCAAGATTTTAAGACTTTTTATGATCAGAAGGTAAGGTTGTGGTAAAAATGCAGAAAGTGCCTGTGAACTTATGTTTTACCTTTGTCTTATTTACTTATTGTGTTTGTGTTATTGTGAGTTTTGAAAATTGGTTTACAATTTTCTGAAATGTGTTTCACACAAAAATGTTATTTGGATAGTCACTACTTACATATTCCCCTTTACTGAGGATAAATACAGTAATCCATCCCAATTAGTACTTTTAAAAATTACTGTAAAGCGCCATCTACAGGCGAAAGGCAGCATAACATCACAGCAGCAGCATTTAAGGCAGAAGAAGAAGCTGGCGAATCAGCCTTGTTAATGCAATACCATTGGGTGAGGTGGAAAAATATTTCTTGCTCTGAATCCTAACATTTTTATAGGAGGTGTTCTAGTACTTCTTGCCTCAGATAAAACTACCAATACACGTATTTCTACTCCATCAATAGCAGCAGTGTTATCGGTACTGAGTCCTAAATGTATGCAGTTTCGACTGCATTCACTGATCAAATTTCTCTTCGATGACAGTTATAATTTTATCCAAAATACATCCGAAACAAATTTGCACTGTTTTTTTTATCCAGAAGAGCATCATCATGAGACTCAAAACATACCTGTTCCAGGAGGAAGGAATGTTCAGATGCAAACATTGGTCCAAAATCAATGTACTCTCCTATCGCTGTTGCTTCTTTAAATCCTTCATTTGAACGTCGATATTGAGGGATGATATCTTACACATTTTGGTTTTCTTTTAAAGCAAATTATATTAAAATATGAGCCTCTGTTATAGTTGTCTTGGAAGTTTCGGATGGTATAATAGACCCCCTTGTGCCATCATCTAAAATATGATAAAATACAACAAAATGTATTTACATAGAACAGCATTTATGGTTACATGTATATTCAAATTAAGATAAATATACAAAAGTATTAAAATACAAACGTACAGTCCTAACATCATCATGCTGTCCAACTGTCTTTTTTGCTTGTCAAGTTCTCCAACAAATCTGTGTCGTAATTTTAAATATTCTAACTAAGGGTGCATCGAGAGCATAAATGAATTCTTCTGCCAGCCGTTCGAAGATCAAAGTCCTTGGCTGAATATGATGTCCTTGAATGTTGGTCATTATTGGCCATTCCCAGTGATATTGACTTACGTACTTAATTGTTTCACAAAAACATTCACATTTCCTGCAAATATCAAGTGGGTTAAGGTTTTGCTAAGAAATCCGAATAAGTAGAGATGAGGTTTACATTGCAATAATGAGAAGTGCATTTCTGGGTGGGCTCAAACCACTAACCTTTCAATTAACAGAGACTCACGTGTGTCCCTTTTCTCCATTTGCAAGCTTCTGATTAAAAAAAAGAAAATAATGCTTCTTTCTTACCAGCCTGCGATATACAAGGCAAGATTTGTATTTCATCTTTCGCAAGCTGTATGAATTTCATGAAAAGCAAGTTGTTCTAGAAAGAAAATGAAAACTTGCATTAAACAAAATCAAGCTATACGTAATCATCCATAGTGATACATTTTGTAAGACAAGACAGGAAGAAAAGCACTGGTGGGATTTGAACTCAGCATCTCCTGTTTAAGAAGAAAACATATTAACCAAATCAGCCAAAGCGCCATCAGTGTATCAACACCATGTCTGACTCAGTGATTGCAGCTGACTGTCACTGGAGGACAGTTCATCGTGAACAAGTCAGCCTGCATAATGAGGGGGAAGAGACTGACCTCTGTGATGCAGTATCGACAAATACTAACCTTCTGTCCAACTGTTCTTTGCTGCATTCTGGATTAGCAGGTAAATATTGGTTTCCATGCATGTGTAGGGGTTTTGTGTATTTACTGGGACAATTATTAATTGTAGCAGTAAGTCACAAAATGATTTTTTGATGGCTATTAGAAAACCGACCTTGCGGGTTAACTCATTAACACACACACACAGATACTAATACACTTATTAATACATAAAATGTGCATATAAACATAACAGATCTTAAGAGTGTGGGTTAGCAGAATACAAAAGGTATATATTAAATCATGAAGAGTTCCAAACCAAGAGGGACATACATTCAGTAAACCATTTATTTAGACTGTTTTGTAAATGAACTGGGATTACAACTTCTACACTAGATACTCAAAAGCAAGTACATCACTCATAGGTATTAGATTGATATCAATTGTGGTTGAGGTAACAATTGAATTCTCGAGCTGTAATGCAGAATGTTGAATACTCATCCGATCTGTGTGGATTCAGATCTCCCACGGACACAAAGAAGCATTGGCAGGCTGTTGCTGTGTGCAATCGGCGCTCTCTGGCTTGGTGCCAGGCAGTGGCCGGTGCGGCTGGCGAGAAAGAGAGGAGGGAGAGATTCCCGCTGCGATGCGCTGCTAATGCTCTTTGAAGACTGGCTAGTTAGTGTTGGCTGAAACTAGCAGAGTTTGTGCACATGGAAAGTGACTGCAGGTCCAAGCAAGTCAAATTCTTTAGATGGGAAGAAGACCAGTTCGTTCCCGATGTAGCGCTAGTCCTGAATCCTGTGATTCAGCTGTCGACAGTTCCAACCGTAGTTCACTCGTTGATCAGGCGAACTTTGGCGGTGGAGTACCGGTGGTTCACGAGGCTGTCAGCTGGGCTAACCTCGGGCAGATCTTTTTGTTATGCACGGGCAACCTCCGTTCTCGACTCTTAGAACAAAGTTAAGTCCTGGCACTCGGACACACTGGCCGTCACGTGATTGTCCGAGCTGAGTCTGAGAACATCCTGGAGGGGCACCTTCTGGGCATTGTGCTGCCTGTTTTATCTGGAGGAACTACGGTAGTACAGTGGCTTGAAGTTCCGCGGGCATTCGAGACCCACTTGGGGTTACCCTGCCCTTCCAGTTCCTGATTGGCTGATTGAGGTGGAGGATGAGTAACAATGACCTCTGACCTTAGGGTTGTAAGCCTTGGGATGAGACTCTCCCATGGAATCTCCCAGACAGTAAGGCGCCAGAGATGACCATTTATTAGGGTGGCTGGTGAATCTCAGCCTTGGGAGCTGTTCCTTATCAGGAAACTCTATCAGCTAGAAAAACACCTTAAATGTGAACCAGATGGAATGGCCTCTCTGTATCCAGCTGCACTGAGATGAGGGAGAGAGGGACTGGTAAGGGAGCAGCAAACTTAATTCCTGTATTTTAAATAAGCCTTGCCGCTACAGAAGTGTCCTTAGAAGAAAAACATCTTCTATGATAGTGGTACAGTCCATCACGCCCCTCCTATAGCCTTTCGAAGAGAAAGAAAACTGACAACAAACTATGTCTATGTGTGGTAATCAACCAGGTCTTACAAACATTCTTAAACCCTTCCACCTCTTTTCATTGCAAATGATTTGTACATGTTAGAAGGTTAATTTTGGCTTCTGATATTATGGTGGATTAAGAGTCCTGGAATCTTTGTAGAAGTACAAAGATGAAAGAAAGAGCAGTGTAATCATGGCCAAGAGAAGGCAAATGTTGGACTATCTGCTTGGATTGAATGGAGCAAAACGTAGGCAACTCCTTGAGCAGAACCTGCTTCATCCTTCAGACTGGGGTTTCTGAAGATCTGTACATTTGAACTTTCAAAGTGACTAAAGTATAGGAGTTTTCCCTTTTTACCTCATAATTCCCACAAATCAACACTAACAGAGAGCCTAATTCCAGCCAGGATTCAATCACTGTTTCTCAGGCATCCCAGCAGTGGATTTCATGACTTCAGAAAGCCATCTTCTCCAGTACAGAACTCAATGCTCTGAGGTTTACTGGCAGAGTCTCACACTGGGTAATGTTAGATGTTGATAAATAATGTCCTATGGAATTCTACTACTGATAAATTCTACTATGGAACTGTGATGTGTCCTGAAAAAAATCTTCTATGATAGTGGTACAGTCCAGCACAGCCTTTAAAATAGAAAAAAAAAAAGGACAGCAACAAAGTAAGTCTGTGGTGTAATCAACTAGGTCTTGCAAACATACTTAACCTCTTCCAGCTACCAACATTACAAATGCTGTTTACACATTAGATGGTTATTTTTGGCTTCTGATATTATGGTGGATAAAGAGCCCTGAAATCTTTGTAGAAGGACAAAAGATGGAAAGAAAGGGCAGTGTAACCATGGTCAAGAGAAGGGAAATGTTGGAGAGATCTTTTTTCATTCACTTTTTATCATTGTTTTTCCAGCCCAACAAAGATCAACATATATGAGCAGGCGTCCTGTGTCAAATCCAATCTGCCTTCCTTCCAAGCATACAGGAATGTCAGTGAATTAAATATTGACATATAAAAATATACAAAAATATGCAATCACACATATGCAGTTTGAGCAAATATAAGACAATAACAAAGTACCACAAACTACCAGGCATCTAGTATCATTAGCAGTTCAGGTGGGGAGCTGCGTCAGCATGTGTAGGCTTCAAAGGAACAAGTAATAGGTCTATTCCATGCTTAAAAGAGAAGAAAGAAAACACAACATTTCAGCCGTGGAGCCTTCTTCAGGTGTGAGGGCTCCACGGCTGAACGTTGTGTTTTCTTTCTTCTCTTTTCATCTAGTGTCATTAGCCTTTTAACAGTTCCTGTCAAAATAAAATAGAAATGGATAACATTCTAGAGTTTGAAATACCAAGGTACAATTTAAACCATATTTCTTCCACTACAACCACAATATTTTGGATAGTTCGTTGAACCTCACTGTTCTGACATGTCCGTTAGCCTCCGTCCTGCTTCAGCAATGAATGTGGCGGGGCACATTCTGAGGGAGATGAGGTCAATCAGGTGGCAGGAAAACCACACTATGCTTTTTTTTTAGATCCTGAAAAGGACAGAGGGGCCATCTATATGTGTGCAGCTGGATATGTAATTGCAGGTGGCGTAGCAAATTCTGCTGAAGCCCCACTGCCTGATGTGGACAGTAGCTGTGCATGTTGCAGAAGAATTGTGCATGTGAGATCAAGGGGGCATGTCATGTGTTTCAGCACTTCACTCCCTTCAGTAGCACATGATTCCCTGAGTTCTTTAGATGACCTGTGGACCGATCTATCATGATGAAGAATTCCTTAAGAAGAATAGATCTCGGCCCACCATCCCAATGCCTCCATGTCACAACAACAACCTCCCACTGCCCTTAGTCTTCAAGGCAGTCCTTTCAAGTGCGATGACGATGCCTGGACCTTCGTTGCCTATTGTACGAGCTGAACTTTTGTGCTCATCAATTCAACGCTCTTACCATCAACTCATCTTGTCTTTTGACGCTTCGTGTTTTGCGCTCCTTTGACTATCGGCATATCGGGTGACTGCAAACACTGAAGTTCTTGCTTACGGAGTGTGGAACATTGTTTTCAAGTGATCGCTGTTCTGTCATGTTGACGCCGAGTGAATCTTTCTTTGGCAACATGGGCAGGCTGACAGCAGTGCGAGCGAAAGTAATGGCAAATTTCTTGACTTATTTCTGAATATTCTTTAGAAAAGGGATGCGGCGTTGCTTCTCGCCCGTGTAAAGGTCACGCATTCCAGACGTGGTTATGAGCGAACAGTTGCCGCAAGTGTTTGAAAAGAGCAAGAGAGGAAGCAGCCCTGCCCCATGTGAGGATCAAACTCAGGCCCTTCAGATGACGAGACTGACGCACTACCAATTACGCCAACAAGCCCAGCTACAGTACACACACTGGAAAGTTTGCCTCACATGGATTTCAGTCGCCCGTTCCCTAATCTTTAGACGCCCTCTGCTGAATGTTGCATTTGCCTTTTGATCTCACCGATACATTTTTGGTCTGTTTCTGTTGCGAGTCCGACTTTCAGATCTTACCTAGCACAAGTCTTTGTGGCTGAAGTGGCCTCTCTGCTTCAGCATCGTGCCCTCACTCAGCCATTAAAAATGTCACTCAGACTTCTGACATGCTGACATGAAATGTCAAGAGAGAGTGGCGGAGTGACGCTTAAGCCAGAGAGAAGATGAAAAGGGGGTGTGGCTACGAAACGCTTGACAGCTGCACGATGCTCTCCATGCAAGGCATGACCACAGGCTGAAGGACACCTTTCGACACATCAAGCTCTAAGCACACACCTGGAGGATGCGGGAATTGATCCTGCTACCTCCCACATGCAAAGCAAGCGCTGTACCATACAAGCCATCCCCCCTTGCTGGGGCTTATGCCTCGGCGTCACCTATATCCGCTTGTTCCCCTCTAACCGGGCACAATTCACTGCCCTTCGACTGCAAGGCAGTCGTGTAATTGCGGCTTTCTTGACTTATTGATGAAGGTCTGACTGGACGAGCGAATGACGCATCTCCCCCATCCTCAAGCTCGCTGACAGATTGAAACGGAAAGTGCTGCTGTAGCTCGTTGGCCTAGTGGCATGATTCTCGCTTAGGGTGGGAGAGGTAACGGGATCAACTCCCGGAGGAGCCCTTGTGTGCTCTTTTCCTCCTCTTCCACAAGACTGGGAACTGATATCCACATCACTTCGCAGTGTCTGCTTATGGCAAACGATAGAATGTGACTAATGACTGAACGAGCCTGGTGAATTCTCATCAGAGTTGTGGTCTTTAAAATGCATTTGGTTTGAACACGTTCTGTGCTTCCATTGTGAAGATATGGACAAAACAATATTTGAGCGTGGTAAAAAAAAGTCATAAAAATGACAAAGTGAAGGCTGAGAAAGCATTCACAATGCATTTTATACACAAAGCAAGTGTTTTTGTAACTCTAAGAGATATCGCGAAAGCACTACAGGCGTGCCAAAATCGTTTTAGAACTTCAAGCTAACTTTACCCCGGTCTTAGAGAAAGGACTGCCTTTCACTTCTCTGTGTTTTCTTTCACAGCGCTGTGCACTTTTTCATTGCTCTCGCTTTCAGAGCCTCTGCACAGCACACGACTCGACATCAGGAAGCACATTGAAGTGAAAGCAGAAAGCTCTGTGACATGCACTGTGCAGATCCCGCCACACTAAGAGGTGACTGGGTCTGTTCGATCACAGCGCTAGGCGAATCCCCAAACAGTGTGCGTGGCAACAAAAAAAGCTGCTCTGTTTTGAACTGGGGACATTCCACGTGTGAGGCTAACGTGATAACCACTACACTACGGAAACGGTGTGAAATTGTGCCCAGTGGCCCAGTGCTGAGCTTCGCCTATGCTATTCAGGGGCTATTCAGGGACCAATGCTATTCGATGTGAATTGAATGCTATTCAACTCTCCAATGCTATTCAGGGGTGGAAAAGGGTGGAGCCGTGTGTGTCTTTTGTTCAAAGACACCCCCATCTCAGAGCCGGAAGTACAGGCCTTCCTCTCGCAGGTCCACAAAGATGTTATTTTTTAAGAAGATCCTGCGAAAGTCGGCCATCCGCCTTTCAGCCCTGCAGTAGGCCAGGCTGAGAGAGAAGCAGTCCTTCACCCTGGCAATGTACAGCCTGACAAGGTCTGGCTTCAGGCCATTGTACATCATGAGGTTCCTCCTCTCCCAGACAGCTGTCCTCGTTAGGCTGAGGAGGAGGTTCACTAAAATGGCGTTAACCCCCCCCCTCAGACCCGCGGTACCCAAAGAGGAACAGCTCTTTCCAGGGCACCCCGTCAAGAACAGCTCCTCGAACAGAGCGAAACAGGCCATCCAGCAGATCCATCAAGTACGCCCTGGCTCGAGCTGGGGGAAGATCTTACCCCAGAACACCTCTGAGACCAGCACTCTGAAGCATTTTGCCACCATCAGCCTGTAGAACATGCTGGTGGTGCACCCCAGGAGGTCCACCCCACGGTCCCCCCACTTCACCCTCAGCTCCGGCCAGGCCGGGCCTGCTGCCCCGTCTTGTAGATGGAGCTTCTCCAGCCAACTGTCCGGGAGACCGAGTTTGAGCTGCTCGTAATCCTGACGGATCTTACTGACAGGCAGCTCGTCGTCAACCTCTCGCACAGCGTCGACAATAGCCTGGGTGGGCAGAAATCCATCCTTTACTTCATAAAGAAGATCCTTGAACTTGGATATGCAAGCCTCGTAGAGCTGCCTGTTCCATCGAGACACCAGCAGGGGGTTGAGGAACAGAGGCTGTTCCAGAAGCTGGGCCCGGGTCTCCGGCGTGTAGGAGACATGCTGGGACATGAACTACCCCCTCGCCAGCAGGACCTCCCTGTAAAAGGAGGGCAGATGTTTTATCAACCCCGGAGTCAGCCTCACCAGGAGGGTCTCCTGCCCCAAGCCCCCGCAAGTCTCGAGGTAGCTTGCCATACCAATCTTCCAAATGCTGACATTATCCAGGTCAAGGAACTTCTTCACTACTTTCAGCCTAAAGCTTTTCAGCTTCAGGCCTACATCACACAGCTTCAGCCCACCCCTGGAGATTTCCCCAATGAGGATGTCATGAGTGACCCGCGGAGACTTCCCCTCCCACACGAATCCCACCACCAGTTGCCTAATCTCATTCTCTACCCGTTCAGGAAGAGGCATCACAGACAGTGGGTACCACAAGAGGGACAGGCACAGTGTGTTAACGAGCAGGACCCTTCCCTTTAGGGTCAGGGACCTGTGTCTCCACCGATTTAATTGGCCCTCATCTTAATGAGCTTCTCCTTCCACAGGAGAAGCCCAGTGGCCTGCTCATCAGCGTTAATGTAGACACCAAGGACCTTCAGGTGACCCGTCTCAACCCTGAAAGGGTAGCCGAAGAGCGGGGCAAGGTCTGCCCTCCCCACCGGCATGACCTCAGACTTCTTCAAGTTTACCTTGGCGCCCGAGGCAGCGCAGAAGGCCTGCACCACCTCTAAAATGGCCGAGATCTCTGCCAACGTCAGTCTGGTGTCGTCAGCATATTGGTTGATCAACGAGGTGGCGGTGCCCCCAGGCAAGGTCACTGGAAAGAAGCTCGTGAGGGAACCATTCACCTTGACACAGCTCACGATCCCCTTGTACACGAGCCTCACCCAGGAGATGAAGGCCTCGCCGAAGCCAAAGCTCTTCAAGACCTCAAACAGGGAGGAATGCTCCACCCTGTCGAAGGCCTTCTCCTGGTCCAGTTTCAGGACGTATCCACCCCTCGGCTGCTCCCGCATAAGGTCCACAACATCTCTGATGGAGCACACTGTGTCCGCGATGTCTCTCCACTTGACGCAGTAGGTCTGCGAAGGCGACAGGATCCTGGGCAGAACCTTCCCGAGCCTGAGGGAGAGAACTTGAACTTGAACTTGAACTTTATTGCCATATGTAACCGGTACTGGTACAATGGAATTCTTACTTACAGAAAGTCTCTCGATTGTAAAACAAGTGTAAAAAACAAAACAAAGTCCAAACAATGCATCAAGACAATGTACAAACAAACAATAGACAATGTGCAAGAAAACATGTAGACAGTTTGAATGTAAACAATACAGACGTGTAAACAATGACTGGAGTAAATAAATTACAATGAGGTAGATGGTGATGGTGTAGGTGTGGTCCGAGGGGGATGGCTAAATGTGTTCGCCAGTCTCACTGCTTGTGGATAGAAGCTATTGAAGAATCTGTTGATAAGTGTCCGTATGCTCTTATATCTCTTGCCTGAGGGCAGTGGGGTGAAGAGCTCATGCCCTGGGTGGTGACTGTCCTCTGTGATGGCCAGAATTCTACCACGGCAGCGGTCCTCATAGAGCTGTTTAATCTCGGTGAGACCGCAGCCGATGATCTTCTGGGCCATATTGACCATTCTCTGCAGTCCCTTTCTTTCTCGCGAAGAGGTGTTGCCATACCACACGGCGATCCCGTTGATGAGGACGCTCTCGATAGTGCAGCGGTAGAAGTCAGGGATGGGGATGGCTACACATCAGGGATGGGTCTGCGGACAACTCTTGAACTGGGCTTGAGGTTGGGCTGAGGCCTGACGTGGTGACACTGGATCCCGGCCTTCGAGGGCCCAGGCGGTTGTACCCCGGCTGGCCCACTCCCCTCCCCCTCCTCCCTGTCCTCCCTCTCCACCCCATCCATCTCCACCACCTCCCCTTCCCCCTCCATCTCCATCTCCATGCTCTGTAATTCCCCCTCCTCCGTCCCTGCCCCATCCATCTCAAGACACCCATCCTCCATTCCTTCTTCAGGTTTGTTAGGTTTGTTAGAGCAACGGGGCGCCCCCGCTAGTGGAGATTCTGGCTGGTCCCCGGCTCCTTTCTGCTGCACTGTACCCAGGATTGGAGGGGCCTCCTCTGCCTCTCCCCCATCACCGGCTGGGGCGTTGCTGGCTCACAAGGGTCCTGGGGCGCCGCTGCTGGCAACTCTCCATGCTCAGCTGCAGCGGCCACTCGTAGTCCATCTTCAACCCCCTCGGCGTTGTGGGCAGCTGCTCCTGCGGCGGCTGGATCTTCCGGCTCCGGCTCGCAGTTGCAGCTCATGAGTGCGTGGAGGCAGTCCGGGCACTTGGCAGCGGTGCAGTTCCTGGCGCGGTGGCCGGGCTGTCTGCACTCATAGCAGAGGAACTCAGGGCAGTCCTTGGCGATGTGCCCCGAGTCCAGGCAGACATGACACACCCTTTGTTGCTGGTCGTGGAGGACCCGGAAGTACTGCTCCCCCTCTGCCGTGGCGAAGTGGGTGCTGTATGGCAACGAGGCAACATGCTCGGGAAAGCGAATCCTAACAAACCTCGTGCCATCAGCAATGGTGGTCCCAGGGTAGTGGCGCATCCTGATGTCCGAAATCACTCTCACCCCCCAGCTACTCAGCTTCTCCTTGATAGTCTCGTCTGAGATATATGCCGGGAGGTGGAGGAAGGACACCACTACCTCCTTCGGCTCCAGCCAGCGGCAGTAGCAGGGTGTGCCCTGCAAATCCAGCCCCACAGCCACCGTGTACCCATGATCTTTTGAGTCCAGAGTCAGTTCAAACTCTTTTGGCGTCCGGGGGCGGCAGGCAAAAAGAGAGCCCTCCCCACAGACGCCGTGCACCGCTGCGATAATAGCACCCGAAGATGGTTTCTCCATGCCGCTCACATCCATCACAACAGTATGCGCCCTTGCAAAAACCCGCCAGGGGGGGCGGTCTGAATTCCTCATCCTTCTCTTTCCTACACCACTCTCCTCCTCCACTACAATAACATTCTCTGCCTCCATGTTTTTTCCTTCCATTAAAACACAAACAGGACTCAGAAAGCAACAAAAAAGCAACAACAAAAAAACAAAAGTCTCTCCCCTCCCCAAACAGCACTAGGCTGAAGGGGAGGGCTTCAAAATCAACCAAAAACACCAAAAAAACCACAAAAATTCACAAAAAACAAAGTCTTACTTGAGACAAACACATCCTCTATTCCTCTCCTTCTTCTTGCTCTCACATGACCACGCCCCCTGTGGTGTCAGAGGGCCTGCTCAAGGGGGTGTGGCCGTAAGCGAGAGCAAGGCTCAATGGCACCCTTCTTATAGAGAGGACAGCTCCGTCACCTCTTTTACGACGCTGCTTTCTTTCCCTTGTGTTTTTCTCTTCTTCCCACGTTCTCTCTCTTCACCGCCTTTGTCCCCGCTCTATTTCACTTCAGCCTTTCACTCTTGCTTCCTTCCAATGAGGACGGAGCTGCGGGAGAAAGGGCGCTATAGAGGATCGCTGTGGACAGCTGCTGCTGTGCTTTGACATCTGAGCTCTGTGGAAAACGATCTCAATACAATTCTGAAAAACGCGACTCCCCGAACGCCAGCTGAACAAGTCTCCACAGCCGAAGCGCCGTGTCTCTTTTCAGCTGGCGATAAACCTTTCCTCAATCATTTGCGGACTTGTAAAACTGTTCATGATCAGAATAAAAAACGCTTACGCTAATACACAAGCACCCGTGTCTCGCCAAAGCTGACAAATAAACAGACGGAAAAGCCGCACTGCACGTGTGAACAGGGGAATGAGCGAGCGAGTGGGGATAGGGCGCCTCCTGCACTTAAAAGCTTACAGCACCTGGTATTCCCAGGCAGTCTTCCATCCAAGTACTAACCAGGCCTGTCCCTGCTTAGCTTCCAAGATCAGACGAGATCAGGCATGCTCAAGGGGGTGTGGCCATAAGCAAGAGCGGGGTTTAATGGCCCCTTTCTTATAGAGAGGACAGCTCCGTCACCTCTTACGACGATTAATAACCACAATAACGACCAACCAACAAAAACAACCATATAAACATAATACCAACCAAAAACATAGATAACAACAACAATACAAAATCAAATATATCAAACCATTAAACTCTCTCAAATTCCTCCAGTTATCATAATCCCGCCCTTATGCAAAACTAAACCCTCCTCCCATCCCAGTTTATCCTCTTTATTATAAACAAAATCCACCTCAATTTTCAACATAAAACATTACACAAAATCAATACCTCAACACTCCATACTCAACAACGATAATTCACAAACAGCCAGAACATGTAACTCCACATTTCCAAATATACACATTTCCATAGCCCCGCCCCTTATGCAAAATCAACATCCCTCCCCTGTTCTCTCTCTCCGCTGGCGTTTGTAATCGTTTTTATTTTTAAATAAATTTTAGCAAAGTCATGTATTTTAAAAATCTTAAGATTTCTATATTTATGTCTTTATTTAGTGGTTTCATTAGTGACAAAGGCTAAACTTTCTTGGAAAAATGTCTTTTATGCAAACCATGTTTGCTATTAATTCATTTAGGGCTAGAATATGTTCATTGTCTTCCAATGAAAGAAGGGTTCCTTTCGCCATAGTCGAGTTGACATTAGAAGTTTGCCATGCCCGGACTGTTACACCAACGCATTAGCATGTTAAAGCGATTTCATTACTGGGTTTTTGAAGGGCGGAGGTGTCTTTCGCTGGAAATCTCGCCCCTTTCTACTTTGAAAATACCTGTGAAACCGGTTTAATTCGTCACAGCCAGCACTCCCGCAGAGAGGGGGGTTGTATTTGCAGTGTATATAGTAGATAGGAAAGCCAGAGCCGACCGCTACGCCGCCCACGTGTTATGCTCTTTGTTAATGTCTAAGCCAGAACACATCATTATATCTCATTTTGTATTTCTTTAAAAAAAAAATCGTTTGCCCAGCCTAACAGTAATGTTGTTATTGTTTTTAAACTGTAAAGCGCTTTGAGGAGCCACCTTTAAAGGCGCCATACTGTATACAATAAATTTCATTATTATTACTATTGTTAATTTGCTGGACAGAGAGGTCAACATTATTACACAGAAGACAAACATAGCGATTTATGTTGCATTACGCATTGTGCTGCTGTAATACAGTTTTCAATAATTAAAAGTCTAAACAGTATCAGCTTTATTTATGGGTTTTAAATAAAGGCGATTTAAACGCGATTTAAATCAATTTAAATGTTTATATTGTAACGCATAGGTGACTATTCATTGTTATTAAAATGACTTAACTTCGATCATGTTGTGATATTTAGAAATATACATTTGTTTGGTGCGAGTGAAGTTTTATTTAATCTCTGAGCCATACTGATTCTTATGGAAGCCAGTTTCCGCCAGGGAGTAAAAAAAAAACACACTATGGTATTCTCTCCGATGCAGTGCAGTTAAAAACATATCTCTGATGCTGTTCCTAAATTAATATCGTTTATGACCATCAGACGCTTTATGCTCCTTTTCTATTTTCCAGAGGATTGAACAGGGAGAGGCATTTCATGATGTACTTTTCACTGATGAAACAACAGTGGCTCTGGAACAGTTTTCAACCATGTCGTTTTATAAAAAGGGAAGATATGTGAACAAGCAAAACCCAAAACAAACATGTATGCCATACGGCGTATGCGTTACTGAAGCTAAAAGTTTAGCCTTTGTCACTAATGTAACCACTAAATAAAGACATATAGAAATCCCTACATTACAGACTGTATATGGCTGGTATTGGTAGTTTAAAGAAAAAATACACACCAGTATTCCACTTTCTCCCTAAACATTTTAAGCATCAGAGTCTTACAATGTTCTCATTTGTTCTCAAGTGTAAAAAGAGGTGATAATTCTTAATAATTCCATGTCGCATTAACTAACCTCTTCAGTTTATTCCGCCAGACAGTACATGAATATAATTATATCATTATTAATTTTTTTAGATACGAAATTCCATATTATATTCCCTGTTAATCAAATTCTAAAAGTATGCATTTGTTAAATAACAAGCGAATTCACAGAAAAGGTTAAAAGACTATCACTTTTCACAAAGTATATAATCCTAATATGGTCAGAAGGAGCACGTAAAAACGTTTCCCAAATAACAACATGTAAGACGTTGATGCTTAAAATGTTTAGGGAGAAATGGAATACTGGTGTGTATTTTTTCTTTAAACTACCAAGACCAGCAATATACAGTACAGTTTACATACAGTAATATGTTTATGTTCCTAAATTAATATCGTTTATGAGCATGTGAAAGGCATGGTGAATCGGAGATTCTCGAGAATTACTTTGTATGATTGGAAACGAATGTGTGATCGGATCAACTAAATGCTGTGGTGTTACTTTTTGTCAATGCAAAAATAAACTCTTTTCGTTTACAAAGATGGTTACAAAGAATTTGGACCAGGGTAATACTTTTAGCTTACAGCTTGTTCAAGGTCATTCTTTATTAATACTATTAGTAATATCTTCGGTAAAGACTTTGATGCATAAAATATTCCTGCATAATTAAAATATTTATGATAAAGGTGGTAGGTTGTGTACTTTTGTCCAACAGAACAATCTTGCTTTTATAAAATATACCGCCTTTTTAATGTTTAATGTTTAACATGCTGTAATACACTGTTTAAATTTAAAAGTCTAAAGAGTATACAACTTAAATTCTTAATTGAATAAAGATTGTCCCTCAGCAGTGATCAGGATTCGAAACCGACGTTTTCTGGTGACAGCTCAAATGCTGTACAGGAGAGGTTAACCTTTATTAGCTCCAGCTGGCGGTTTTACAAGGTGATTATGCTATTAACATAATCTAAGTTGCATACGGTATGATGCGGTGTAC
Source organism: Lepisosteus oculatus (assembly GCF_040954835.1). NCBI lineage: Eukaryota > Metazoa > Chordata > Actinopteri > Semionotiformes > Lepisosteidae > Lepisosteus > Lepisosteus oculatus. The sequence goes on along the minus strand of NC_090709.1, from coordinate 10,100,132 downwards.
TGCGACACGCCCACCGTGTTATACTGCAGCATACCCTGCTTGTTTTGAATGGCTGCATCTGTTACTGCAGTTATTAATATTGTCGAAATTACCATTGCAATTCAATGTTAATTATACATTGCGGCAATGTATATATACATATAGCTGTTTTTTCGCTATTATATATATGTATATTGGACGAATCACTGCCCACTGGGTTGTTTTTGTCTTATAAAGACTCTGTTCTTTTATTCCGTGTAAGAAAGGAATAAGTTATTAAAACTTTCCACACTTTCAACAAAACATATTTGTCCACATTCTAACGAAGTCAAGCATGTACCTGTGTGCATTGACAGTGCATGTCTCAAAAGGACATTAAATAACAAAATGACCTTTTTGTTGTTATTCTTGTGGTTGCAGCTGTTTCTTTCTTTTACATTCTCCAGCAACATTTACAGGCCGGGTTTTATCAATTGACTTGTACAGAACAAGTGCCATGTTCAGAGAGTCATTTAAAAAATGGTACAGTAAAATTTGTGTCAGAATTGTGAGACGATTTTGTAATCAGGATAGAGGGCCATAGCAATACAGCATAAAGTGCAATCACCTTTTCCCAGTGTAAATGTGTGTTATTGTGAGCTTTTTAAATTGGTTTGCGCTTTTCTGAAATGTATTCCATACAAACAATACAATCTGCACAGTCGCTATTTATCTGGATATTCCCTTCCACTGAAGATGTCTACAATATTCTATCCGGATTAGTACTGACCGAAAGGCGAAAGACGACATAATATCACAGCAGCAGCATTTAAGGTGGAACGAAAAAACGCGAGAACGTCAGCCTCGTAATCTTCTTTATAGTCAATAAATGAATATGGTATTTGCATGGGGTAATATAATTGCAAATATTTTTCAATATATTACTAAATTGTACAATATTATTTACGAAATAATAATTCAATATAAACTGAAACGAGGTTACATAAAACGCATTTTTTCTCCGTGTCACTAACGGGCTTCCGTACAGGCTTTCAGTTGAAAAAAGCTACAATGTTAGCGTTAAATACAACACCTGTTGACGCTGCCAGCACGATCTGTATCATGTGTTGGTCATTAACAGACGGTAAGTTTGATCAAGGTCTTAAATTTAAATGCAGTGTGCTCTTTCTTTACTTAATGTCTTTCGAAGTTAAATGCCATTTCGAAAACTGTTATCAATAATAACTTTTACTTTGTTTATTTGCTTTTAGGATCGAGTAAAGTCGTTAAATTAGTTTGCAAGATTTTCTGTACAGTGGATAGCTTGTTTTTCTACTCTATTTTGCAACGTTATGTAACTTAGCTAAATACAGTGTTTGCTACTGAACGACATATTTTTCTATTGAACGTCGTCGCATAGATAACAGTCCATCACGTTTTCACAACGTTATATAGCTAGTTTCGCTTTGTCCTTCCGTGTATTTGTCTCGACAGAAAAATTAAACATCTGATAGTATGCAATAAATGCTTAACAAATTATAAGTTACTGCAGGCCGGAGCATTATCGAGCGTGGAAGCTTTACATTACATAACGATGCTGCGTTGAGTACTAAAACCAGTTATCTCCTGTAGAGCAAGTCATCTAAGCTAGTTACACGATTACTCGATCCTAAAGGCAGCCAAAGTAAAATGTCCATTAAGTACCGTTCTAAAAATGACATCTAGCTTTCGGAGATATTAAGGTAACATTGCTCTACATTTAAGACCTTTATCAACCTCACCGCTTGCTGTATGACCAGCACGTGATGTAGGCTCTACTGCCATAACTGATGCGTTTTCAATTGCATAATTCCATGATTTTTTGTCTGCTTAGAAAACGTAGCTGAAGATTAAATTTAAAGAAATTAAATAAGTATATAAGACTGGCACCAGGGTTTTCCCATGATGATTTCCTCAGTGAAGGCAAGTATTAACTGATAAAAAATATTTGTTGTTTAATGATAACATGATTGATGCGTTTATGTGTATTCTGTTTTGAAAGTGGTATTTGTTTTTTTTTTTAATAATGTATATTCAGTGTACAGGAAATTTGAACTGATGCCTGATGCGGAGTTACACATCTATGATGACACACTAATGGAGGCTGAAGATGACACACTTCAAGAACTAATTCAATCAAACCCAAACCTTTGTTTAACTATCAAAGATAGTAATGAGGGTGAATCACATTTAGCTGATCCTAATGAATATTGTTTTCATTAAAACAATAGTTTTCTCATTGTCTTCTTTTGCCTTATTTATTTTTAAAGAACTTGAATCCCTTGGCCTTTCGTCACCCAGTTCCTGCATGGATACATTGTCCCGTTCATCCAGTGATACCGACTTAAGATTTTCCGAGCCTTCCCCCAGAAGGGCCAACACAAGCATTGATGTAGATGACACTACAGCAAAAGAGGTATTGTTAACTCTTATAGAGTGATGCTGATTTTATTTTGTGCCTTTATTTTTAATGTGAGCTGCATTCTAAATCATAGCATGACTCTGAGCTTTAGTAGTTCAGGTGGGTAGCTGCGTCAGCATGCGTGGGCTGCAAAGGAACAAGTTATTCCATGCTGAAAAAAAGAAGAAAGAACACAACGTTTCGGCCGTGGAGCGAAGAAGGCTCCAGGGCTGAAACATTGTGTTTTCTTTCCACACCTGAAGAAGGCTCCATGGCCGAAACATTGTTTTCTTTCTTCTTTTTTTCAGTATGGAATAAACCTATTACTTGATACTCTGAGCTTTACCTACAGATGATAACAGTCAATCTGCAGTACAGAAAAGTTTGGCAAATTTCGAGAAGCCATTTATCCACTTCAATACAGAAATTGGGTGCCTTTACATTGTTCTTGGAAATGTGCCACCAAAATTCAACTGAGCTGTTATGAATATTCTTTTGATATCGCTTTTTTTATATTCAGGACCTAAAGAAGTATGTTTTTGATGTTATACCGGTACCATTGCTAAATTATACCAGAACTTTAGAAGGTCATGAAATAGATCTTCCCTTTTCTACTGACAGAATATATGGTACCATCTTTCGTATTACTGGTGATAATTTAGGAATGCACATTATTATTGATTTTACAGAATCTTTTGCTGGAAATTATTTTTGTCACCTTTGTTTGATAAGAGAGATGCCCAGACTATACATAGGATGACCCCAAAATAATCTTGTGGGGAAAATACATTTTTGAAATGCATTGGCAGTCTCTTCAAGTTGACCCACAGCCCAATTCAGTTTATGATGTGAAAAAAAATCAGTCTTCAACTCTACAATATTTTCATGTGTGTGATAATTACTCACCATGACATCATACATTAGCTTCTCGTGGGTGTGGCTCAGTATGAGGTGAAATTACTTTTTGAATATCTAACAGAAAACTTTCAAATCAGATGTGTTAAGAATTTACTCCTTTGATTACGGGTTTTTAGAGCATAAAACAAACATCCTACAAATGTTAACTTTGAAGGCACAGGTGGTAATATTGGGCTGAATGCTATACAAACTTGGTGCCTTGTCAAAAACATTCCTCTATTATTTGGTGAGTTTGTCCATCAAGGAAATCAAAATTGGAATTTGCGGTTTGAAATAATGATTATAGTTTTCTCCCTTATTCATACTGAAGGTATGACTGAACATTTGAAGTATTTGATTATTGACCATCATAAACTTCTTAAACTGTTGTATCCAGAGAGAAGCCTAATCCCAAAGCATCACTACATGGTACATTATCCAAGCTGTATAATAAGTCCTTTGTTACATGTGAAGAAAGATGTGAAGACGGGGGTTTGAATTTAATCCTTTCTGTATGAGGTTTAGACTTCTAAGTCACAAGCTGGGGTTTATGGCAGGAAAGGGGGTTAACTGATAAGGATTGCAGATGCAAGCTAGGAACCCCCCTGGGTGTAATCTTAAACTGACCATTTGGCCAGAACATCGTAAACTGGCCAAATACCATAAACCCCCCTCTTTACCATCAGACCGAGTGACGTCAGAAACGGAGAAGAAAACACTATATAACCCAAAAGTTTATACCAGTATGGGGAACAATACTTCAGTTTTGTTGTTTCTTGCGGGAAACAAGACTTCGGCTTTATTGTTCCTTGCATGCAATAAACTCATCTGTTTTACTTCATCTCGGGATCAAGAACCTTATTCCTTCTGTTACAACACATGTATGGACTATGGGGTTTGAGGGCAAACATAAAGTGTCTAAAACCACACTGAAAGACTTCAAGAACCTTACAAAATCAATTGCTAAGAAACATTAAATGGATGTTGGGTATCGTTGGGAAAAATTATCAGTAAGACATACTGAGGACCAATGACATTCTCTTTTAATTACATTACTAGTGGTATTGGTTTGGCAAAAACTCTTCAACTGACCTTATAAAAGAATGTGTCTATTACAAATTACTTAAAATTGATGGTATATAGTACAGACCAGGACTTGTAATTTGCAGTAAGATTGAACAAGAAATGTATTAGTTTTCTGCAAAATTAATAAAATACTGATGATTGATAACACCATCTATGTTTTGGTGGACAAGCTCTTCACAAATCACCTTGATGAACATTACCATGCTTTCCAAGTGACTGAAAGTGAGGAAAGGGATGTTCTGAAATTTGAGGATTTGAAGTTGTGAAAGCCTTTTGATCTTCAGGGTACATATGGTAGTGATGAAAACATTTATGTTATTCTTATATTTGTTATAATATGATTTATACATATATGTCCTTATTGAAAAATGTAATTGCGTTATTGTATATGGGAATGCTGATTGGATGAGGGCCTTTTGCAGAAGGCAGAGCTAGATGTTCGAGTAGGGATCTGCGATCCTGCATTGGCTGCAATGGAGCATGTAAAGGTGCGTTCTGTGGTAAAAGGTAGAGAGAACAAACGTGTTTTGGCTTTGCAGCCTCTTCTGCTGGGAGGGAGGGTGAGAAAGCAAAGAAATGAGGCAAAGAAGAACAAAAGACAGTTAGGTTAGAATGGGCATGGAGCAGGTGAGAATGAGTGTCCACATGAAAAGCCAAGATCTGCAAATAACGCAGAGGAATTAGAAGGAGATGAGTCTGTTGTTGAGAGAAATGGGGAAAATCTTGTGAAAATTTGGAACATATCTTCCCACTCATTCTCACCTGCTGTTTACCTATTCTACCTGCTCCATCCTATGTTCTTATTTGCCTTATTTCATTGCTCCTCTCTCCCTCACACCAGAGGAGACTGCACATCCTAAACGTGCTTCTTCTCCTTACCTTTGACCATGGAATTACGATTTACGTGTTGTAGCTATTCATAAGTCTTTTTTTAAAACTTTTGTTCCACTTGCATAAATGTCACCGAAAACAAATGTTTAAACCATTTTTTCACATATAAAAACAGTTTAAAGTGGACTTTACCTGTGTTTGCCTGTTTTATAGGTTAACTTTCACACATAGAAAACATACAACTAAACAGCATTTTACTTCAGTGGTTTTAAATATACTGCACACAGAAAATGAAATTTAAGAATTTGTATTCACTCTCCTATTCAGTGTTACTTAACACTAATAGTGTCAATTAATTGACACCACAGTGTTGTTAAAAAAACTCTGGATAGTGTGAGCACTTTACACTGCACTTAGTGCATACTGCAGAAGTGTACAAATAACACGGATAATTCTGAAAATGACACTCAGAGTTTAACACTGTCAGAGTTTAGGCTCGAAGTATTTAGAAAGTGTTAATTTAACTCTGGTGAATGTGGAGCTGTTAAAGTTTTGAGTTGATTTAACACTGGCTGATTTGCTGCGTATAAATACATAATATCTCCTATGTGATAAAGCTGGTGTCTTTTCAAGAGGCTTGACATTAAAACTCTTCCCACACTGACTGCAGCTGACGGGTTTCTCACCTGTGTGAATGATGGTGAGTGTTTAAGTTGTTTAACTGACTCAAATGTTTCTCACATAGACTTAGGCTGAAAGGTTTCTCCCCTGTATGAATTAGTTGGTCGGCTTTTAAATTGCCTGCCAGACTAAATTTCTTCCCACATTGGCTACAGGTGAATGGTTTCTCTCCTATGTGAACAACCTGGTGGGTTTTTAGCTTCCTTGCCAAACTTAACCTCTTAACACACTGACTACATTTAATTTGTTTCTCTCTTGTGTGAATACATTTAAAAAAAATATTGATTTTAAATAGGCTACCTGACTAACTCTCTTCTCACACAGGCTGCAGCTGAAAGGCTCCTCTCCTGTGTGAATAAGCTGGTGAGTTTTTAAATGGTTTCAGCAACTAAAACTCCTCTCACACTGACTGCAACTGAATACTCTCTCCCCTTTATGAGTGTGCCAATGACTTTTCAATTTATTTGGCTCTGGGTGCTGTAACATAGTACTGATCTCTTCAACAGGTGCTTCAGTCTGCTGCTCTGCAGGGTCAATCAACTGGGGCTCCATGTGCTGCTCTGTAAGATTGAAAACATCCAGTTCTTCTTTGTGCTCTAGTACAGAGACACAGCCCATTCCGTTACAACCTTGTGTAATATTGTTAGTGTCCAAATTAACATTCTCTGTGAAATCATTATAAACTAACAACCCAGGTGTCCCACTCTCAGGCTCCGTCTTCATCATGGGCACAGAGTCCAGATCCTCCACACTCTGTCTGCTCTCTGTGTGCTGCTCACTGAGTGTCTCTTTCCCTTCTGCAGCAGTGAGCTCTGTCTCCTGCAACAGACTGGAGCCCCACTCCTCCTCACTGTGCTGAGGAGCCCTTTCCCCAGCTTCAAGGAGAGCACTGGCCTCTGAGCCTGAAATCACAAGACAAGAGGACAAGGCCTTTCAGTCAGGTTCAAAAGCGCATTACCCCCACCACAAATAAAAAGTACCTGCATATTAATATACAAGATGATACAATTTGAAAAATGTTAACATCTGATCTTTTATGTACAGTAGATGTCATATGTTAAGATGAAGGTAAGAATAATTGAATAAATGAACACAAAAACGTTTCAACTGTTGGATCAATGTTAATACATTGCTTTCATTTTTTGGAATCCCATGCTAAAATAAAAAAATATATAAAACCATAGTGAATCCCCTACAAAAATTATATTTCTAATCTTCAACTGGATAATACAATTATTTTAACAATCTACACATCAGCAAAGTCAAATTACTGCATTTGTACAATATTGTACGCAATTTTAATCAAATGCAGAGAAAGACCTTGAAGTTAGGGTTTGAGTAGAGTTTAAAACCTTGCAAGAGAAATACAAGTACTGGGCTCATAAAAAACTGAATATCCACCAATATGGAGCAAAACTTGTCAACAGAGAATAGGAAGAACATCAATAATTGTGTTAATAATTACATTTATGCTATGATAATGCTATCATAAATAATATAATTATCTGCTGGGTTATCTTACAAAAAGTCACAAGTACAAATTTAATGTATGGAATGCATACATTAGTGATTATTTTATTTATAAAGTGACTATATAGTTGCAATAGTTTAAACAGTTGCTATAATCATTGGAGGAAATATGTTCAGTATTCTTGTTTATTATTAATAATGTATGTTGGCCATTGCACCCCCATTAGACAATAAGACAGTAACCGGGTATGTGAGGGGCCCCAGGCCACTGTCAACAATATAATCCATATAATCAACAATATAATTAGTTCAGGTGGGTAGCTGTGTCAGCATGTGTAGGCTGCGAAGGAACAAGTAATAGGTTTATTCCATGCTGAAAAGAGAAGAAAACACAACATTTCACACTTCAGGTGTGTGAAAGACAGGGTAGTAAGCAAAGGTAATGTAGCGTGAAAACAAAAGCAGGGAGAGAGGAGGAGTGAGGGGCGGGAGCAGGTGCCAGAAAGAGGCCAATCAGGATGTGTGAAGTCAGGATAGGTGAAGAGAGGTGTAAAATGAAACCTACAATGAATAGAGAGAATTTAGAAGAACAGTAGTCTGTCGTTACGAGAAAGGGGAAGGTGTGATCCTAGCTGCAGGATAATTTTAGTTTCTGTAGTCTTTTGGATGTATATTATATATATTTAGTAATATAATCAATCCCCCATGTTTCTATTGCAGACAGTTCAGTTCCAGCAACTAGAGAGATACCGACCCCTCCACTTCCAACATGTCTTATTGTTCTCAATCATAATTAAACATAATAAGTATTATCAATCAGTATTACAGTTACTGTTGTGATGTAGTCAGGGTCCTGGGAATGAATAAATAAGATAGAGATGCCAAGAATCCTTCTCTCCTTCTCATTGATAGCAGCCCCTTTTCTCAGAATCAGAACTTGACACGGGAGAATACAAAGGTGTATCCTCTTATTCTGCTATGCTATTTATTAATTTTCAGAAACTGAGTAATGGTAAGAACAGATCCTGGAATGTTCTCTTCCTAGGATGATAAAAAACTACAGATCCAGCACCCCAGTGTTTTGAGTCAGCAATGCTAACCACTGCTCCACCCTGCTGCCTGGCAAAGTTTTAAGCACAACTCATTCTACACTATGTACTACAAACAAATTATTTAATGCGTAAATAAATTGTGTTTTTAACGATAATCACTTTGATAATTCCGTTGCTATATCAAACACGTCTTTCCCACTTCATTCTGCATCTCTTCATTATATTCTCACCAAGCAGTTAAAGACACTGTTTATATACACTCAGGCATTGACTTCATATAAGTCACCCTACTGACCTGACAGCTTCAGTTTCATGTCCATTTCTTGTATTTCTGCAGTGACTTCACAGGGAAGCGTGTGTCCAACATGAGCTGTCTGTCCCTGATCTCCTCCTGCTCCTAACTCCTCCCACAGCTGCAATCTCCACTTCAGGATCTCATTTTCCACATGACCCATCTTTCCAGAAACTGTGAGATGCTGCGGAGTTTGTCTTCTCCTCATCCTCAGAGTCACACATCCTGTTTCAGAAACATTCTGAGACTTCGTAAGCAATCAATTTGAGCAAAACCTCCATGAAAGCGTGAAACTGAGTTTCCAGATCGAATAGCAAATTTACCATATTTATTCAGAGTCCATCACAATCACAGAGTTACTGGTGTGCCGATCTACTGAAATGACAAAATGAGACTTTTGTGCACCTACGGGTCTATTTCAGTGTCAGTTCCTACACTTGTATAAATATTTTGTTACATCAGTCTACAATTTTTATCCACAGTCCAATATCTTCTAAATTAAGAATAATTCCTGTTTACATTACATTTTACACTAGGGATTCCCTCAAAAATAAACTTGCTTGTAAGAATGATAAGAAATGACATACATAATGAGAAGATTTACTTGTATTCACATAAAGTAAATTCTCCACATAAAGAAACTCTCCACAATTTTCCCATTGTGGGAAATATGACCATCATATTCTTGCTAAGCGGTTTCTCTGTTTTTTCTCCTATTATCATTGTCAGCGATCACAAGAAGGGGAAAAAAACACAGCTGTCAAGAGTGGGATTTGAATCCACACCTCCACTCAAAGACCAGAACACCCAAGCAAGTTGGAAAGATACAAGTCCTTAAATCTAGTGCCTTAGACCACTCGGTCATCCTGATGGGTGCTGGAGAAAGGTGTGCTGAATACACCAGTAGTTCACTAAACTGAGTTTCTTCTCTATGCTGGAGAAGTGCCAAGTTAGCTATTGTAGCCTAAATGGATTGCGGAAATCAAACATACGGGCTATTCGGAGTGTGTTTTCTAACTTTAGCGTAATAATTTTCCTGATGCCTTGGAGGAACAGAAATGATAGATTGTCTTTACAACCTTGGTCTCCTAATAAGGAATGGGATCAGTGTAAGACAGCTTTCCTCTTCAGGGAACCAAGATTTTTTAATGTCAAGATTGCATATGATGTGATGTGTAAACATTTACAAGGCTGAAGTTGGCTTCTTATTTGCGTTTTTCATTCCACCTTAAATGCTGCTGATGTAATATTATGCCGCCTTTTGCCTGTAGATGGCTCTTTATAGTCTTTTTTAAATGTACTAATTTGGATGGATTACTGTACATATCCTCAGAAAATTGGAATATGTAAGTAAATAGTGACTGTCCAGATTGCATTTTTGTATGAAACACATTTCAGAAAATTGAAAACCAATTTTCAAAACTCACAATAACACAAACTGGCATGTTAGACAATGAGTAAGTAAAACAAAGGCAGTGAATTCACTGGCACTTTTTGCATGTTTACCACAACCTTGCCTTCTGATCATTAAAAGTCTCCTATACTTGCATTTTACAAGACATTTTAATATAGCAGTATTAAATGGGACATTAAGAACATGGCATATGAAAATATATGGTTAACCGAGGATGAGCAAAGTGTGATTGCACTTCCTGCTTTTTTGCTCTGAACCTACCAGCTGGTTATAAAAACATCTCAAAATTCTGACACTGAGATATGAGAGACTATCAAAATCCTGGACTTCAGGAAATTTTATTGTACCTTTTTTTAAATATCACCCTCTGAACATGGCATGAGAGAATACATTGGCAAATAGTGATTGCAATTTCTGCTGTTTTGCTGTGGCCCTCACTCCCGATTATTAAATTGTCTCACAGTTCTGACACTGAGGAGCTTTACTGCTTTCAGAGGGTCTTTTATCGATGCTGCTGTAGTAGAGAAGTGACATAATCACAAACGCGGACAATTGCTACTTTCTAATTCTATTAATACGAGTCCCAATGAACAATTCTGGGACATGGTACATCTTTAATAATTTTTGAATAAGTTTCAGTTTGGAAAAACTACATTCACCAGAAGCTACCGAAACCAGTAAAGTTCACATAATGCGTAATCCAACAACGTTTGGGGGTGAAAATGAGTATTTCCTGCTATGAATACTAACACTGTTACAGGGTGCGTTTAGGACTATTTTAGCTCAGATAAAGCTGTCAGTTCATCTTTCATTTTTACTCCATGAATATTGGCAATGTTATTGCTACTGAGCGGTAAAGGTAGATTCTGCCAATACTTCATGAGATCTTTTTTAATATTTCTGGTCCCATACAAAAAGCCAAAAGTATTGATTGCATGTAACTGATAAAATCTCTCTTTGAGGGACGTTATAATACGTGTAAAATAAATGGAAACTTTATCAGCTTTAATTAAATGTGGCATTGTGAAATCAACCTGTAGCCCTACGGAATGCAGTCACTCTCCCAGTGACAGCGGCAGGAGCAGAGAGATTATATCAGAGCACGAACAGAGAGTTCGGAAATCGAGGGAAATTGATTTACAGAACATTTTACTAAACTTTCCTATCTGCTCGGCCTTACTGAATTATTTTAGCTTTTTTGTCTATTTCTATACTTTACAGTAGATAGTGTTTAGCCAGAGAAGAGAGATACAAGCGCTATACCCCCAAAGTAACCGCTGATTCCAATAACCTTAACAAAAGCAGGAAGATCTCCAACACAGGCTGGAGACGCTGTGTCCGGGTTCAGCGGTTATACAATTCGCGTGTTCTCCCTCCTTTATTACCTTCATAAACCCCTCTCAAACCACAACAAACTCACAGAATATTTCGGTGAACAAATACTGGGTCTTTCTTTCCGAAATCACAGGCAGAAAAAATAACCACGCTGAAATAAATTTCCTAAAATCCAATAAAGTCCAGTCACGTTCAGGTACGATTCTGATGTATCTGAATAGTGTGGGCGGAGATTGTTTATCCACTGGGCTCTGCACGCGTGGGTTCGAATCCCACTCTTGTCGGTTTGAGCCTTTGACTTTTGCGGTTTGCGGTCTGTTGCTACTGTAGTAGAGCACTACATTTCTATCATTGGCTGAACATGGCTTAAAGCAGTAGCTGACAGACGATAGTCTCTTAATATTTAGGCTAAATTTATGTTTTGTGCTGCTTTCACCTGATATTAATAGCAGTCCTGATGAACGGTTTTGGGACATGGCGCATCTTGAAAAATGTTCTTGTTAATTTTAGTTTGGAAAAAATGCACTCACCAGAAACCGGAACTGGTCGTGTTTACATAATGCGCAATGCAATAGCAAAGTTTGGATTTGAAAAAAATCTTGCTATGAGTCCTTTTACAGGAGGCGTTTTAGGACCTTTAGCTCATAAATTCATCTTACATTTCTACTCTATCAATATTAGCAATGTTATCTTTACCTATCATTAAATGTATTTTTTCATGGAGAAAACGTGCATCAGGAAATGTTGTTTAGAAGAAGTGAGTTAACATGAAAAGTGACCTAATTTACCGGAGCAAATGCTCACCTAGCAAGATCTGCTTTACTACAAGAGAGACGTAGAGTGAAAGACGCGATAATTTCACGCCATTGTGGAACAAAACGCTATTTTCTTTGAATTCTAAATCAATTAGAAATTCAGAGCGACACATAAACTCTTTGTCTGATTAAAAGTAACGCCCTCGCCTGGTGGTGAGGAGGAAGCACCCCTAGGCACTTGTAGTACCGCTGGGCATGCTGGGAGTGGTAGCCAGGGAGAGTCTGAGGGTCAGCACGATGACCAGCGGCTGACCCTACCTGTGTAAATAATGTCCTAGTAGTTCTAGTGCCCTGTGTAGTCTTATAAGTGTATAGCGTGTTGTTAAGTAATTACCACCCTAAAGATGTGTACGTGTTCTGTCAGTCTCCTCATGTGCATGTATATCCTGTGTTTGGTTTTGTGGTTGTTAAAGAATAAAGCTATTGCTTGGTTTGTTAATCGCGTCTCCACTGGTCCTTTGTTCTGAGAAGAACCTGTAAACGCTACATTGGTGTCAGAAGCAGGAAGGATGGACAAATCTTGGCAGACATTAGCTGATTCTGTCAAGTGCTGGCTGACTCTAAAAGAGACAGAACCCATCGGCAGCACACATAGAGAGCCTGAGCAACTCCTGGGTGCGACAGGTGGCCACAGCCCTTACCAGGGCTATCCAGTAGTGGTCCTGCTGGTAGAATTGGGGCGACTGCCCGCTACTCCCGCCCAGTCGATGCCCCAAAGAGAAGATACCCTCCCTGCCATAGCCGATCAGCGATTCCCACACCCATCAGCGTGGGTGCGACCCGGGTGGCTATGACGGGGAAGCGCCTTGGGAAACCTACGAGGAGCAGTTCAAGCTTGCGGCCCAGACGAATGGCTGGTGCCAGGTGGAGATGGCCTGCCACCTGGCGGCGGCGCTGGAAGGAGCGGCCTGCCAGGTGCTCCTGGATGTCCCGGAGGAGTCCATCGAGGGGGAAGAGGAGACAGCCCATGCAGCGACCCCCGCGGAACAGCCCCGCACGCTGTTTTGCGACTGCTGCGGGAAGAGGCGACACCGAGCCCGGTTCTGCTGGGCACCCGAACCTCGCACTCCTCGATCGGTGTCGGGAAACGGGAACGGGTCGGCTCAGCGCAGGGACGGCCACCCTTGAACACCTCAACCCCGGGAGATGGGAGTGATTGAGCCCTCCGAGAGCCCTCGGCGCCAGCTGTACTGGTCCAAAAAAAAGAAGGCTCGTGGAGGTTCTGCGTAAACTACCGCAAGCTGAACGAGGTCACCTGGAAGGATTCCTACGCCCTAACGAGGATAGACGATGCCAAGGACTACATCACTGGGTCGACCTGGTTCAGCTCCCTTGACCTCCGCTGTGGCTAGTGGCAGGTACCACTCGCTCGAAGCCTCTGGCAGTTTACTGCCTTTGGCCTGTGCAATGCCCCGGCGATTTTCAAGAGGCTGAGGGAAAGGATGCTGGCATCGGTCCTGTGGAACCAGTGTGTGCTGTATCTGGACGATCTGCTGGTTCATGCCCAGGGTTTCGACCAGGCCTTGACGAACCTCCAGGCGGTGCTGGCCTGCATCCGCCGTGCTGGCCTGAGGCTCAATCCCCGCAAGTGCGTGCTCCTGAGGCAGGAGGTGACCTTCCTGGGACATGTTGTTGGACTGTGAGGGGTGGCTACAGACCCAGGTAAGGTCGCCTCAATGAGTGGTTGGCCGACCCCCCGCACTGTTGCGGAGCTGCGCAGCTTTCTGGGGTTGGCTTCGTATTACCGGAGGTTTGTCCGGGACTTTGCCAGCATCGCTCCCCCGCTGCACCGCCTCACCAACAAGGGCCGCCGTTTCGACTTCGACTCGGGCTGCGAGACAGCTTTCAGCTGGTTACCTGAAGCTCTGGTGGGGGCCCCCGTGCTAGCCTTCCCCGATCCGTGGTTACCGTATATCCTGGATACCGACGCAAGTGACTCGGGGGTGGGCGCGGTGTTGGCGCAGGAGGGGCCAGATGGGGAGCGGGTAGTTGCCTACTACAGTCGGGCTTTGACTAGGGCTGAACAGAACTACTGCGTGACCCGGTGATGGTGATGGCGGCGGTCCACCACTTCAGGCCGTACCTGTTCAGGACCCGGTTCCGGTTGAGGACCGACCATGCGTCCCTCACCTGGCTGCTCCACTGTAAGGAGCCAGAGGGGCAGATTGTCCGATGGATAGAGGTCCTGCAGGAATCCTGCAGGATGTTTGCCAGGCTAGGGGTGCCGGAGGAGTTACACAGTGACCAGGGGCGTAACTTTGAATCCCAGGTCTTTGCCAGAGTGTGCCAGCGCCTGGGGATCTCTAAGACGTGGACCATCCCACTCCATCCCCAGAACGACAGGTTGGTGGAGCGGTTTAATCGGACTTTAATTGGTTTGAAGAGTTCTGCTGTGTTTTTGTGGTTAAGGCGATGAACTTGAAGTCCATCGAGGTCTCCCTGCGCAGGTTCAAGTCCTGCCGACTACGACAATCTCCTTATGTCATCGTGTGCCTGCATAAAAATGGAAACGCACTGCTCTACTTTTAAAACGCTAAATTGCTTGAAACCGCTGCCTTGGAAACAAATTCTTCAGTGTCCACGAATGACATTTCGCAGCTGAAAGCAGATAAGGATGCTTTTAGTGTTCGTGTGTCTTGTGCCCTACTTCCAGCCTTTGAAAACCTAATTAGTAAAGCTGAAAGAACCGACTCCATGGGTGTTGGTCGTGCACAAGGAGGAGCTGTGACAATAGCAGAGCACGAGTGAGGATGGCGCAGATGGAAACTCGTTTTCATGCGCTCCTATGAAAATAAAAGTCGAAACCCGAAACAGTAGGAGCCATAAGAGTAAATGCCTCCTAACAGCTAGCAAGCGCTCCTAGTTAGTGTCATGGTGTGTGTCCCTGCCTGTCATGCGGGAAACTGGGGTTTGATTACCGATGGGGAGACAGGTAGCGTTTTTACAGTCAGATTCCAATCTCTAATGCTGTGTGTGAGAGTTTCCGTTACATTCCTTTTCTCACATTTTCTGATGACTATTCCAAATGGGCACCCTGTCAACTCCTAATACTTTTCAAAAACCTGCCTGCATGTTTGATTATTTTTATTTTAAAAAAGTTCAATATTGATCATAACTAAAGAAATTAATGATCACGAACAAAAAAAAAAGGGCTGAAGATGCGAGTCGATCTTGAATCACAGCTGGGTGACACGGTCTTCTGTTCTGATATGGCTGTATGAGAAACAGGAGGAATCGCTTCTCTCCTATGGAGCATGAGCTGAATCAGCAGTGAGACATTTCGCGTGTTCATGCATATGTCAATGCATTAACCTACATCGTAAAACTAAAACTAAATTAAAAACTAACATTAAGTTATCAGAGACATTAAATTATATACAAACAAGACACAGGCAAAGTAATAATTCTACATTAAGTGTCCTACACTGACCAAACTAATTGAAATGGTCTGATTCAGAGCCTGTGCAGTTCGTGCTAATTAGAACGACACCAGTACTGAACCCTCAGCACCGTACTGAGCACAAGTTGAGCTGCTCTCCAACTTTGCTACCCATGGGATTTCATTCCAATAGAGCTCAGAGAAGGAGCTGATCTCCAGACAGCAGTGTTAAGTTGTCTGCAGCCTCATGCGAAAATGACAATTTACCCAAAGTGTTTTCTATAGCTTTCAGGTGCAGTTAATTTATATAAAGGAAGGTAAATCATTTTAACGCAACAAAAGCCAGGCAGGAGTCAAACATACAATTTCCTGATCTGAAGTCAGACGCGTTATCCATTATGCCATTGGTCTTACATCACTCAATTGCACCATAGTGACCTCAGTGCCACTAATAGTAATACATACTGTATTTCTGATTGAGCGCTGAGTGCAAAGGTTGAATAAGCTTTGCTCCTGCCAACGATTCGGCGTGAAAAAACACAGCTTTAAAGTTTCACAGACAAATGCAGCATGCCAACAAAACCAATTATAAAAACAACTATGGCACACTACGATTCGCACTGACTCTGAAAAGTGATCACGGCAGATGTTGTTCCCCGCTGAAGGGACCAAAGAGCATTGCTGTTGGGAAGACAAAATGAGGCTTTTTTCTGCCTTGATGTTAAGCTAACAAAGACTATCTTGAAACACCTAGTTCAGTCTCTCAACAGACTGTCAAGCAAAGTTTTTACCCATTGAACTTGCAATAGAAGGATGGTCTTAACCCACAAACACTTAGCAGCAGTGAAATTAAAACCTACCCCTGCGAAGAAATTGGAGCACAAACCCAGCACCTTAGACCACCCAGCCACACTCCCAACACCTTACTTTTATCAGAGAACGCCGGGTTCAGCTCTTGGTGTCCGATGCTTGAAAACGACAGCACCTTCGTTTTCCGAGATGTTTCCTATCACTTCTTTGTCAGCTCTGAATATAGTTCTTCTTTGGAGCAGGCTTCAGACCTTTTATTTAATGTATAAAGGAGGGCGCATTCCTAAACATGTAATTCCTGTTTTAGAAATGTTTTGGGTGGTGTGTTTTATATAGTATTCTGATTGTATTCAGAATAACAGTATTCTGATTGTATTCTGTAGACCTGTGTAGCAATCGTACTGGATGTGACATGGATTCTGAAATGTTTCTTGAAAAGGTATTTAGGGTTGCTTGAATCTATAACAAAAAAAGTGACCCGAAACTTCCTACAGATGCAGCCACTCAAAATGGGTGGGGTATTTCGCGGTATAAATTTTGAGCTTTTAAATTTAAACTGTGTATTACAGCATGTTAATCATCAGTCATTAAAAAGCTGGTATATTTTATGAAAGCAAGATTGCTCAGTTGGACAAAAGTACACAACCTACCTTTATCAGAAATATTTATGCATCAAAGCCTTTACTGAAGATATTACTAATAGTATTAATAATGAATGACTTTGGACAAGCTGTAAACTCAAAGTATAATTTCTTTAGCACATTTGTACAAGCACTTGGAATCTGTCCAAGCCCTACTTTGTCAGGCATTCTCTTTAACTGCAACGGACATAAAAACTCCCTTGCTTTTAACAGAGCGTTTCATAATTTCTAACTACGAAAATTATTTAAACTGCGACACTTATCATTCAACCAGAGCTCAAAATATCACAAGGATCCTCAAGAGCACAGCAAAGACTGTATTAAAAGATACTTGTATCAGATACATGAGAATCCAGGCTTTTTTATCAACGCTTTCTTTTCCGTATACCAGATATTATGGAACCACTTCAGAAGGATGTCAGCCAGCCAGATTCCAGGAATCGGTACTTTTGGAGGGGAGAGGTGTCTTTCGCTGGAAACTTGCCCCCTTCTACTTTGAAAATACCTGTGAAACCGGTTTAATTCGTCACAGCCAGCACTCCCGCAGAGAGGGGGGTTGTACTTGTTAATGTCTTAGCCGGAACACATCATTATATCTCATTTTGTATTTCTATAAAAAAATCGTTTGCCCAGCCTAACACTATTGTTGTTATTGTTTTTATCCTGTCAAGCGCTTTGAGCAGCACAGCTTTCTCACCAGTTAGATTACGTTTTGATACCATCCTTACACAAAGCAGAAACTTCTTGTATTTTCCGATGACATACAAGTGGAAAGATTACAGATTTTAATCATCTTTTTTCTGAACCAGGGAAAATCTGATCATGTTTCTCTATAACAATAATAAAAAACTTTATTTTACAAATCACCTTTAAAAGTGGCATCTCAAAGCAATACAGTAGATGGAAACCACAGATTACATAGTAAATACCCAGACAAACTTAAATGCGTTTTTAATAAAATGCTTTTGTTCATTCAGCAGAGAGAGCGTAAAACCTGGGCGTAACAGCTGTTCCTTTTTCTGATCACTTGCTCTCTGGAAACACGTCTCACCTGTCCTGTTCTTTGTTTTCCTAATTTGCTGATTATGCCTTCTGCGATCCACTCCTGCCCTCACACCTAAAGAAGACTATTTTAAATTGATTTGCGCGGTCCATTGTGCAATTAACACTTGTATGTGCTGTCCTTAAGGTGATATCACATAAAGGTGATATGTAAAATAATGTTTTTTTTATTGTTAGAGAGAAACATGATCAGATTTTCCCTGTATCAGAAAAAAAGATCTAAAGTATACTAGTTTGTCACTAGTATACTTTTAATACAGTCTTTGCTGTGCTCTTGAGGATCCTTGTGATATTTCGAGCTCTGGTTGAATGATAAGTGTAGCAGTTTAAATAATTTTCGTAGTTAGAAATTATGAAACGCTCTGTTAAAAGCAAGGGAGTTTTTATGTCCGTTATAGTAAAAGAAAATGCCTGACAAAGCAGGGCTTGGACAGATTCCAAGTGTATTTTTGCAATTTACGTTGCATTGTGCTGCTGTAATACAGTTTAAAATAATTAAAAGTCTAAACAGTATCAGCTTTATTTATGGGTTGCAATTTAAAAAAAGTCAAAAACCGCACTCAAAATGCAATTTAGAGCTTTCTGGCAAGAGGAGACACCCAAATTAATAATGTAACATGCCACTGCATGAACAAGGTTATACTGCTATTTCCTTAGATACGCAATTAAAAAAATAATTTTTATTAAATTTTTAATAAAATGCTTTTGTTCACTCAATCTGACAATTTCAGGAAGATTAAGGAAGGACTAAGGGATTTGTCATCTGTTGGGAAAGCTCTGTGAGCTCTGTGACTTTGAGACCACTTGTTATCCCAGGTTGTTTGAATTGCCACAATTCAAATAGAGAAAAAAGAGCTGACTGACAAGATTTAAGATGTGACTGTCAATGTTGGATTGACCCCAAAAAAAACACATTGCCCGACGTCAGTTGCATTGCTTGAAAAATAATTTTATTTCGAGAGACTGGATAAGTAATTCAAGTGTTTTTTTTTTAACTTCCTGAAAAACAAAAAATAATTTAACTATATGTGCAAACGTTTTATGATATGTCGCTGTTGTGAATGTCTGTGGAGTGTATCTTATTTGCCTGTCTGTCCTGGCTGTGCTCTCTCGCTTGCTCGCCCTCCCCTTCTCTCTCTCTCTCAATTCAAGGTGCTTTATTAGCATGACAGATTGGTACAATCAGTGTTGGGTATTTACTTTGCTTTGAGATGCCACTTTTAAAGGTGATATATAAAATCAAGGCTTTAACTTGCTTTAACTCCGCAAGTCTGAGTTCTCGTGTCTGTCCTATCAGAACCCGAAAGTATTACAATATGTATCTTTATAGCAGGTGGTGTACAACTTTTTAGTATAGATTAAACTTTTCTAAAATGTATTTAAAAAATAAAAATGATTACAATCTAATCTTTCCATGTTTGATCCCAGGATCCCAAGAAAAATAAATCTAAACGGGGAGAATGCTATGCTGAAAGTTTATTAAGATACTTAGAAGACAAAGATATCAATTTATGTTGCATTTGTCTGATTGTGAATCAAAAAACACATATATTTAAACCTGTGTTTGCGATTTAAATCAAAACGCGATTTAAATCAATATAAATGTTTATATTGTAACACATAGGTGACACATAGGTGATTCATTGTTATTAAAATGACTTAAATTCGATCATGTTGTGATATTTAGAAATATAAATTTGTTTGGTGCGAGTGAGGTTTTATTTAATCTCTGACCCAGGGAAATGTTTTATTTTTTCAAAGAAATGTTTGTTGAAAAAAAAGTCATGACTCCAGCAGGATTCAAACACACAGCGTGTGAGGTAGGAGTCAGGAGCCTAACCCACAGTGCCACCGGCAAGGTCACGTGTAGAGCGCTGAAAAAGCACTACAGAAACATTATCAACAGACAATGTACAGCATGTACTATTCTTGTGTTGCGGTACATGAATATAATTATATCGTTATTAATTTCTTTAGATACGCGATTCCATATTATATTCCCTTTTAATCAAATTCTAAAAGTATGCTTGTTGACTCCCGTATCACATTAGTTAAAGACTTCGAAGCTTAAAATGTTTAGGGAGAAATGGAATACTGGTGTGTATTTTTTATTTAAAGTACAGAGACCAGCCATATACTGTATGTTTATGTTCCAAAATTAATATCGTTTTTGGCCTTCACACGCGTTACAGTATGCTCCTATTCTTTTTATGCTCAGGTACTAAGATTTCCCTTCAGTGGTAAAATTCCATATGAATATTCAATGCTAAAACGGGCACAGTAAAGACATTTACTGTAAATCTTTCTACGACAGACCAATGGACCACGAGTGCCCCTGTCGGTCAACCAATCACGTACCGCGGTATTTTGCGTCATCGCGCGTCACAATGCGTGACGCCGTAGCCAATTACCTCCGGTACATGTCTGTACCGCGCACTTTGAATGGCTGCATCTGTACCTTCCAATCACTGATGTCGCTCTCCCTAAACCTGTACGTGATGTTTTGCAGATGTGCAGTGTGCCTTTACTCATGTATTAAAAACGACCTCTGTTGTCGGGCGGAGTTGAAGGAGAACTAACTGCACAGAAAAAGTATGTAACGATAAAATGTTTCTACACTTCAGAAAGTCCCTTTAAATCCCTGCTCACACACGTCGGTGTGGGAAGAGGGCAGGTAGAGAGCTTTTCCAGAAACTCATGATGTTTCTCATGGGGTGTTACCTGCAGTAGTATCTCTCTCCACACCTTTGGAAAGAAAAGAGTGGCTCCAGTGCAAGGTAAGGTCAGAACAGCTGGTCTGATTGTCTTAGAAAACAAGTAATTAAAATCAACAGGGAAATTGAACAATACAGAAATCAGCGCAGTATACAATAGGAAACAAGCAAACAAAATGCTCAGCAAAAATCGTAGTTGAGTAAATTGGTGTAAAAAAAATATTTGTAAACAAAGGAGAGCCCGTGCTGCGTGTGAAACATATCAATAGTTCAGCATTTCTGAAACGTTTAATTGAATTGACAAAGAAATCCTCTCCTTAAACTTCAAAAAAGGATTATCTGTGGAGCCAGCAGGCGTAACACTGCAGTTGCCCGTTTCTCACAGGTGTTTGAAGTTGTGGACAACATTTAGTTAATGTTAGTTAATAACTGGTTGGGCCACCCTTAGAAGCAACAACTGCAATCAAGCGTTTGTGATAACTGGCAATGAGTCTTTTACAATGCTGTGGAGGAATTTTGGCCCACTCATCTTTGCTGAATTGTTGTAATTCAGCCACATTGGAGGGTTTTCGAGCCTTAACCGCTTTTTTAAGGTCATGCCACAACATCTCAATCGGATTCAGTTCAGAACTTTGACTAGGCCACTCCAAAGTCTTCATTTTGTTTTTCTTAAGCCATTCAGAGGTGGACTTGCTGGTGTGTTTTGAACTTGAACTTGAACTTTACTGCCATATGTAACCGGTACTGGTACAATGGAATTCTTACTTACAGAAAGTCTCTCGATTGTAAAACAAGTGTAAAAAACAAGACAAAGTGCAAATAGTGCATCAAGACAATGTACAAACAAACAATAGACAATGTGCAAGTAAACATGTAGACAGTTTGAATGTAAACAATACAGACGTGTAAACAATGACTGGAGATGTGCAATAAATAAGAAATCATAAAGAGGTAGATGGTGATGGTGTAGATGTGGTCCGAGGGGGATGGCTAAATTTGTTCGCCAGTCTCACTGCTTGTGGATAGAAGCTATTGAAGAATCTAGTGTTAAGTGTCCGCATGCTCTTATATCTCTTGCCTGAGGGCAGTGGGGTGAAGAGCTCATGCCCGGGGTGGTGACTGTTCTCTGTGATGGCCAGAATTCTACCACGGCAGCGGTCCTCATAGAGCTGTTTAATCTCGTTGAGACCGCAGCCGATGATCTTCTGGGCCATATTGAACATTCCCTGTAGTGCCTTTCTTTCTCGCGAAGAGGTGTTACCATACCACACAGTGATCCCGTTGGTGAGGATGCTCTCGATGGTGCAGCACTAGAAGTTCATCAACACATGTATTGGCATCCCCCATCGCTTGAGGCACCTCAAGAAATAAAGGCGCTGCTGAGCCTTCTTCATGATAGAGTCAGTGTTCACAGTCCAGGTTAGATCTTTAGAGATGTGAATTCCCAAAAACCTAAAGCTGGTGACTGTTTCCACTTCCGTTCTATCAATACTGAGTGGGCTGTGAGTGTATGGCCTGTGTCTCCGAAAGTCCACTATTATCTCTTTCGTTTTCTTTATGTTCAAGTCCAGGTTATTGCTATGACACCACCTAAGCAGCTGTACAACTTCATCCCTGTAAGTGGACTCGTCATCATCACTGATCAGTCCTATTATAGTGGTGTCATCGGCAAACTTAATGATGTGGTTGTTGCTGTGTCTTGCTGTGCAGTCGTGAGTAAATAGGGAGTACAACCTTGGACTCAGACAGCAGCCTTGTGGGGTTCCAGTGCTCAGGGTGAGTGGTGTTGATGTTTTATTGCCTATCTGCACCACCTGTGGTCTCTCGATAAGAAAGTCCAGCAGCCAGTTGCAGACAGAGTTGCACAGACCTAATCCCCTGAGCTTTGTCACCAGTTGACAGGGTATGATGGAATTGAATGCTGAACTGTAGTCCACAAACAGCATTCTCACATACGAGTTCTTAGTGTCCAGGTGTTCCAAGGCTGTATGCAGAGCCAGGGAGACAGCATCATCCACTGATCTGTTGTTCTGGTAGGCGAACTGCAGGGGGTCCAGGGACTCTGTGATGGAGGAGTTGATGTGTGACAACACCAGCTTCTCCAGGCATTTCATCACCACAGATGTTAATGCTACTGGGCAGTAATCATTCAGGCATGTCACTTTTGTCTTTTTGGGGGTTGGAACAATAGTGTTTTTTTTAAAGCAGGTGGGTGACACTTTACTGTGACACGGAGGAGTTAAAGATGTCCGTAAACACTGTGGTCAGCTGGGCTGCACATGTCCTCAGGACGTGAGGTGGTATCCCATCAGGCCCTGCAGCCTTACGGATTTTCACCCTGCTCAGAGTCTTCTGCACGTCCTGCTATGAGAGTTTCGGAATAAACTCGCCCTGCACACTTGGGGTCTTCTCAGCATTTCCCGTGTTCAGAGCATCAAAGCGGGCATAGAAGTTTGCCCGCTTTGGATCATTGTCCTGCTGCAGAACCCAAGTGCGCTTCAGCTTGAGGTCACGAACAGATGGCCGGACATTCTCCTTCAGGATTTTTTGGTAGACAGCAGAATTCATGGTTCCATTAACCACAGCAAGTCTTCCAGGTCCTGAAGCAGCAAAACAGCCCCAGACCATCACACTACCACCACCATATTTTACTGTTGGTATGATGTTCCTTTTCTGAAATGCTGTGTTACTTTTACGCCAGATGTAATGGGACACACACCTTCCAAAAAGTTCAACTTTTGTTTCGTCAGTCCACAGAGTATTTTCCCAAAATTCTTGGGGGTCATCAAGATGTTTTCCGGCTCATCAGTGTTTTTCGTCTTGGAATTCTGCCATGCAGGCCATTTTTGCCCAGTCTCTTTCTTATGGTGGAGTCATGAACACTGACCTTAACTGAGGCAAGTAAAGCCTGCAGTTCTTTGGATGTTGTTGTGGGGTTTTTTGAGACCTCTTGGATGAGTTGTCGCTGTGCTCTTGGGGTAATTTTGGTCTTTAGAAATGGCTTTATAAACTTTTCCAGACTGATAAATCTCAATCACTTTTTCACACAGGGCCATGTAGGTTTGGATTTTTTTTTCCCTTAATAATAAAAACCTTCAATTAAAAACTGCATTTTGTGTTTACTTGTGTTATCTTTGTCTAATATTTCAATTTGTTTGATGATCTAAAACTTTCAGTGACAAACATGCAAAAAAATAAGAAATCAGGAAGGGGGCAAACACTTTTTCATATAGCTGGCTCTGTGGCGCAATGGAGAGCGCGTTGGACTTCTAGGCCTCGATAGAATGAAGTCATTCAAAGGTTGTGGGTTCGAGTCCCACCAGAGTCATCTATCATTTTTATTGAACCTTTCGAAATCCTCTAGGGATTGGTGTTGATCAAGTCAAATACAGGACTTCTTAAGAGTCCACAGTTGAAAATGAACCAGCAGCCACAAGAAAGAAGTTAGCACTGGACTGTGATCACATCACTCCTGTCCTGGAGTCCTTGCACTGGCTTCCTGTCAACTTCAAAATCCTCAAGTTCAGCTATAAGGCTCTCCATGGCTTGGCACCTCAGGACCTGTCTGGGTTATCGCCCTACTCCCCACCTCACAACCTTCGCTCTTCTAATTGTGTTTTCCTATCTGCCCTCCAGTCCATCTGGACTACACTCTATGGGTGACAGGGCCTTCTCCTGTTTTGCCCCAAAGCTCTGGATCTTTATCCCCAAGGATATCAGTCACCTTCTCTAAACTCCTTCAAATCCAGACTCAAAACCCTCTTCTTTAGAAGAGCCTTTAATGAACTATTCTTTACCCCTCTGTTCCTACTGTATTTAATACCACCATCTATTGTCTCCTCTAACTGTGTATTCTCATCCTGCTTATCTTGTGTATTTTTTTAACTTTATTGTTGTCATTCTGTAAAGTGCTTTGAAAAGCCACCTTTAAAAGCGCTATATAATGTAAAGATTATTATTATTATTAATAATGAACAGTGCATTTAACACTGAGCACATGCGGTCCTTCTTTGCAAAGGATTGCAAAGGTTGGGAATTAGCTTTTCACTCGTGTTGTTGAAGACCGTATCCTGGCTGTGTTGCAGGAAATGTCTGGATGCCATCACCGGATCAAGAAGAGGATCAGGGTTTTGGGAAGTCTTTTTGATGCCTGACACTGTGTGTTTCCTGGTTGTAACAGGTGTCATTCTGGACCTAAACAACAGAGAACACCATTGAAATCGCTGAACTGCCTAGCGGACACTTTGTCGCCTTCTTCTGACCTGTAATTAATGTGATTCTCTGAAAACGTGGCACGTTGTATCTGTGCTACCTTTATGGAGGGTGACCACACTCATAAGGATCATAGATTCGATCACAAGCATCTAAAAATGAGAATGAGAAAATGACATCACGCTATAAGGCTGAATGGCACGAATTATCCTGTTCCTTCTGCAGCAAATGTGAGTTTTTTTGCTTCTTAACACTGAGATAGTTGGAGATATTTGGCAGCTGTGGGATTCCAACTCAACCCTCAAAGAGACTGGAGCTTTAATCCAGCTCTAAACTAAAAACTGGGTGACTTGTAAGGGCTGGTAGGAGAGGAAAATAATAAATGCTTCTTTTTTGGTCTTTATCTACTAAAAGAAAGGAAAGAAATATTTGATTATTATTAATTCACCAGTTGTTTTGATCAAATCATTGTAACGCAGTGTCATATTAAGGTATAATATGTACATGAACATCATGTCTGAGTCAGTGATGGCAGCTGACTATCGCTGGAGATGAGCGGGTAAGCCGGCATAATGAGGGAGTAGAGATTGGCCTCTGTGTCGCAGTGTTTTAGGCAAATCTAAGGTTTCTTTCTTGTAAAATATTTTCGAGTGCATGTTTGTTGCTGAAAATTAATCTTGTGCATTTGAATGAATTCCGATATTGTCACCTAATTCTATACATTGTTTCATCACACTACAACATTTAGAGGAGCTCAACTGCATTAAATTGCATAATGATAGTATTTCTTGCCTTTTAAATACTTCAGTCCAAAATGTAGAGAAGTTGCTCCTGTTTTCACCATTATAAGAACTGTGATGCACCAGTAATATTTACTCTCATAAAAGTATTGTCATTGTATTGTTCTGTTCTGTTACAATCTTGAGTGACACAAACCTTCTGTTTTACTGCACTACACTTCTCCAGAGGCCAGTTCAGCACACAAGGATCCTCAGTCAAACAAACACTGCAATCGCTTGATAAAAGCCATTCCTCATCCTTTCTCTTAGTATTGGTGCAACTTTTGTATGCAAAGAAGGCGATTTGACAATGAAAGGTGCAATCATCTTAAAGAGAGTCTTCATGAGGGCATGCACAGCTTAAGGCACATGAAGCTGAATCCGTGAGCTGATTGACACAAAACAATGTCACTTCACATTATCCGCAAAGCTGTTTTGCTTGTCTGACCACCTCTTCATACTTTACAGTGAGCGCATATATTTCAGTTTCTTCTTTTGTATTTTCCTTACTATTTTACTGTCCCTTTCCCCCATGTGGAGATGTATCCACTGCCAAAACTGCTGTCTGATTATTTAAATTATCTTTAAAACTGTTACATGACTTCATCTAATTGTAAATTTATAAGACAGTCTGTGAGACATTTGTGAGAGTAGCTGAATCCCAGGGCTGGTGTGGAATCACACACAGACAGGTCTTCTGTGTGATCTGAGTCCCACTGCCCAGAGCTACAGACTGGTCAAATGGTCACTATTGTAGACACGACCATCGGACCATCGGCTACAAATAATCAATATACTGATTATAGTGTCACTACTGGTGTTTATTACATAAATACTATACATAAATAATTAGATAATTCCACACTCATGTGTGTTATAAAACGTTTATAAACATTTTGGGAGGCTGACATACAGTAAAGAAAGTAATACTGAAGGGCTAGAAGTCCTGGAAAGCTGCCAGATCAGTGACCCCTGAGCCCAGTTCACAGAGAGGAGAACCAGGAGCTCTTTTATGTCTCTAAGAGGGCTGGGAGGAAGGATAAAAGGGGGAGATGTGACTTGAGTCCAGGCTGTTCTGTCTGATATTGTTCATGTAGCAGCACTGATTGTCTGAATATCTTCTGGTTCTGGATTGTGAGGATAGAGAGATCCTGTCTGATTGTGAGTCTGAGCTGTGAATCTGACTGAGAAGAGAATAATGATTTTTTATTCTGCCTGAGAATTTTCCTGAGAATTTTTCCTGAGAATGTTTCTTCTTTTCCAAGTGGTGTTACATCCCCTTCAGATACTCTAGACAGACTGCCAGAGAGAAGAGGAGAGAGAGATGGACAGATAAGAGCACACGCAGCAAGAGACACATACGTCTTGATTTACTTTGAAGCAAGTGTTCATTTCTTTTCTGGAACAAGTTGTTTCTGAACTTCAAGAAATTCATACAACTTCTGAAAGAAAAAATACAAATCTTGCTTCTCAGGACAGAAGAAATGCTGCAAACAAATGCCAGTGATTTGTGAAAAGCAACGGGAATGTGTCCCTGTGCAGCTCTTAAACAAAGGGCTGGTGGGTCAAACACACTCAGGGACGCGGTTCAGATTGTGATGATGTAAACATAATCTCTGCTAAAAATTGAAGGGATTTCTTCACAAACTCTCTTGAATGTTGCAGGAAATCTACGTGTTTTACTTGTGTGCAACTACAACAAGTAAACAATTAAGTACCTAAGTCAATGTCCAAGAAAACCATCTTCACGTGTGGAATTTTTCTTTAACTGGCTGTTGGGAGAATTCATTTATACACCCGTTGTATCCTTAGCAAAAATATTTTAAAATTAGAACACAGATTTGTTGGAGAACTTGACAATCCTTGACAATCATTAAATGAGCATTATACAAATTTGCGTTGATATTTTTAATATGTACCTTAATTGTAATATATATATATAATTGCTTTGATATGGATGTTCATTTGAAGGAATTGAGGAAACTATGAAGGATCGCAGAACAACCAAAGATACATTTGGGCATCTGCTATTGGTAAAGATGAAAGAGTGCCGTAAGTGTGAAGCTTGCATACACACGAGAGAAAAATCAGTTTTAATGCACTTCATTAAACTGATGGTGTGCTTATCAATCGTGCATGAAAAATACATAGCAGAGGATGGTTTCGATCCATCGACCTCTGGGTTATGGGCCCAGCACGCTTCCGCTGCGCCACTCTGCTGACAGCTGTCATAGTGTGATTCAACACAACTGCTCTATCTTTGCTTTCTAAAAGTGCGCCCGAGATTAAAAGTTTCAACGGCAAACGCAGACGTCACTTTGAGCACTTGGTCTTTTATAGTACGAATCATCACACGCTGCTCTACATGGGCGTGTCTTCAAGATCGTTGAGAACCAAACCTGCTTTCTGAGGCAACTGATTCTTTCGTTGTTAATTCCCAAATCTTCAATGAGAATCAGTGAAACGAAAACCAAACACATGTACACACTCGCGTCCTAGCCTGAAAGAAAAATGATGGAAGCATTTGAGGAATAAGAAGAGTAGTCTGAACAGCTTCAGTCTATCAACTGCTCTACAAAGTGATCGCTACTTCCACACCCAGTTTATAACACTGAAAATGATTCAGGAAGCACAGCAAAGTTCTAAAAGCAGTGGTTGAAAAGCGTCTAGATACATAAAATGACACTTTCTCAAAAGTAAAATCTTCAGCTTTTTAATATTGTCATCCATATATTTTCGTTTTTCTCTTTTTTACATAACACGCTTTCGAGAAATAGACTGTCTTGTAATGAAGGCTGCATGAGAAAATGTGTATCTAAATTAAAATCGGGTTTATGACTGCGTTTTTCAGCTTTCTTAGCGCTTGGGTCTCGATTCAGATATTGCAATGAAAGCAACAGGGGAGTAAGTTTTCGTTTTCTAAATCAAAGGTGATCTGCTCACAAGGAAGTATAAAAACTTCAGCGTTTACTTTTTGAAGACCGCAAATTGTCGAAACACTATTGCTTCATAAGCTAATAAGTAAGGTTTCTGAGCACGCATTGTATTACTAATGCTGTTATTAATAAACAAAAAGCTTAAATTCACATAATGGAACTTGGACGGCTCAAAGTAGTCTATTCTTTGTACAACTTTACTTGCCCGCTGAGTAGAGTTTAAAGCAACGGCAGCAGAAGTAGCAGTAATAGCAACAACGTGGTTAGAGTGTCACAATACACTCTGTGAAAGAATTGCGGCTTCAGATCGTTTTGTTCTGTTGAAGCTGCCTACAGGCTCTGAATTGCTGACATTGGCTGTGATCTTTTTTCAGGTTTCATGAAATTCTTCACATATTTGAAATATTGAATTCGGGTTCGCCTAATACACGGTGCAAACCGTACCTGCAGCAGAATGCTGTGGCACATGAAGCTGTTTTGTTTTTCGGTTGTAAGGATTTAGGAGCGTACTACAAATCGAGCAAGCGAAATGAAAATTAAACAGGAGTCACTTTTTGGATTGCTAATTCATTGTGCTCTGCTCGTCTAGGTTCAAATCCCATCCTTGTCATGGTTAAGGCCTGAGACGTGTGTGTTTTTTCTAAACGGTGTTTGCATTTGTTTCCTCTTTTACTCCTGTAAACTCAGGATTTTTTTACCTTGGTGGCAACAATACGCTTCTGCAATACAGTAAATGGTAGACTCTGCTTTCAAATTAGCTGCACCAGGCATTCGGATACAGAAAAACACAGGAATTTAAAATTCAGGAATATGAATGGCCAATTGCTTACAGCTAGGGATTTTACGTTTTCTTATTTAGCGATTTGTGTATCAATCTTTTAACAATTCATTAAAATGCTAACAATATGTAAAATCAAAACAACAGCACCGTTAAATGCTGGGGAGACAGGTAGTTGTTTTTTTCAATCAGATGCCAATCTCTAATGCTGTGTGTGAGAGTTTACGTACCTTTCCTTTTCTCACATTTTCTGACAACTATTCCCAAGGGGCACCCTGTCAGCTCCTAATACTTTTTAAAAGTCTGCCTGCATGTTAGATTATTGTCGTTTTATTTAGAAAACGTTCAATATTGATCATAACGATCAGAAAATTAGGATCACGAATAAAAAAAGGGCTGAAGATGCGAGTCGCTCTTGAATCAGAGCTGGGCGACACGGGCTTCTGTTCTAATATGATTGTCCGAGAAGCAGGAGGAATCTCTTCTCTCCTATGGAGCATGAGCTGAATCAGGAGTGAGACATTTCGTATGCTCGTGCATATGTTAACGCATGACCTACATCGTAAAACTAAATTAAAAACTAACATTAAGTTGTCAAAGACATTCATTTACATACAAACAAGAGACAGACAAATGATTCTACATTAACTTGTCCTACATAGTAATGTATCGCAGAATTCCTACTAAGTAACTCAGAATTGCGACTTAGTAACTCACACGAAAAAGAAAAAATGACAAAAAAAAACAGATGACGAAATTGAGAAATCCCCGTTGTACAAGTTAAAGCGCATGAGCCCAAGGGTGTTTTTTATTTTGTGCCCCCTTGAGTTTTGTTTTTACAAAAGCTTGTAGTACAAACATGTCCAAGCTTGGTAACCTAAACGCAACATGCATTTAGGATTCGGGTTCTAGCTAGCAAGACCTGGGTTCGAGCCAATACAATGAGGCACGAAGTAGGGTGGGAGCGGCAAGGGCACAAGCCCTAGAACCCGAATCCGTTACAATAACAAAAGGACAGACAATGAAATATGGGCTATTTCGAAGTCGCAAATGTGAGAGATAAAGTCAAAATTCTGAGTTTTTAGGTCGCAATTCTATGATTCTAAGTCACAATTCTGAGATACCATAGTGCGTTTTTTTTTTACTCCCTGGCAGAAACGGGCTTCCGTAGGTTCTCAGTGCTGCGAAGCAAAAGCAATCTCTGGAAAATCAGACAAATTATTATCAGATCATGTCAAAAGCTGATCAGTATTTCTTTACTGGAAAACAAAGAAATGCTTGTATTACACATTTTAATATGACATGCAATTACACATGAAAAATAGTAAAATTATTTTCATTGCGGTACATGTTGATAGAACAGCCCCCTCGATAAAAGAAAGTGTGGACGGACGTGTCGCAGGTTCCGTACTCTGTCTGACAGCGAGTTTAACACAATTTCCTCGGAAATTAGAAACTAATTGAACAATAAATTAATCTGAGCAAATTTTACACGTGTGGGTGATTTAATTCTGTCGAAATTGCGTGAAACTCCTCCGCTGAGCTCAGATACACACGGGAAAGTGTTCAGGCGGCTTCACGGAGTCCCGCCTCAGACTGGAAGCAGGTTCTAATTAGACGCTGAGAACAATCCGGGTCTCTGTATGTAATTGATTGTGTTGATTGAGCGGTAGTGTGACCATGTGTGTGGTAGCATTGTCCTGCCAGTATAAAAACCTAGTCACCGCGTTCACATTTTATGCTCTCTTGCTTCAACAGAGTTTGGTGGTTTATTTGTCTTACTTCTGTAGCAGTTAAGCGGGACATCAATTTGGCAATGGGCTCGTTTCTCTTTGTGCTGTGCCTGTTCGCAGGGGCCGGGCTCCCGGCATTGATCTCCGCCGGGCCGGCTGGCTGGGACTCCCAGTTCTCGAAGACGCAGCCCAGTCGGAGGACTTGAGCCTGGCAGATGCGCCCTCCGAAGACCTGTCTGCAAGCGAGAACGACAGTCTTTGGCTCCTGACTTTCATCGGCTTCCCGTATCCAGAGACGCGTACTCGCCCTACTTCGACAAGGAGAAGATGAAGCCCGAAGCCGGCAGCCGCCCCTTACCCGCCTACATCAAGAGCGTCCTGTTTCCTCCCCAGCGAGGGCGGCAGCCGGCTCGCCCGGCCATCGGGGGCACCCGAGGAGTGGCCGTGTGGTGCGACTCCAGCAGGATGTACGTGAGGGTCAGTCGGCTCCTGTTCGGCTTCAGCTGTCGGCCATCGGAGGTGATCTTGGGCAACTGCAGCATCAGCCGAACCACACGCCATTATTTCTACTTCATCTACGGGCTTCACGAGTGCGGCACCGAGCGATCGGTAAGCGGGTCTTCATCTACAGGCAGTGTATCGATGTGAGCTGTAGGGCTAGTGTCGGGGTTGCCTTTCCTGGGAATATCCCTTCCTCTGTGACCCTGCAGGTTTTCCAGGGCTGCCTGGTGTACTCCAACACTCTCCGCTATGCCCCGCCCTCCTCCAGTGCGCCTGTGCATCGCTTCATTCCCTTCTCTGTGCCGGTCAAGTGCTCCTACAATAGGTAGGCAGGGCTCTGCTGCTGCCGGGAAAGTGTCCAGAAGCCCCTCATCCCCTCTGTCCTGCAGGTTCCACTACTCCTACAAGGTTGGCTTTGTCCCCACGTGGGCCAGGAGAAGGACCTTCTTCAAGGACCTGAAGAACAAGCACAGCTTTGTCCTGCTCACCACCAACTGTAAGCTCCTTGAGCGAGTGGCTCCTCCTGCCTGCAGGGGGCGCTGTGTGCGGGTGTAATGCTGCCCCTCTCTCCAGCCCACTGGGTCAGGCTCTCTCCCAAGGATGAGTACTTCCTGGGTCAGCCGATGTACTTCCAGGCCACTGCCTACTTTGCCACAGCGGAGCAGAGGCTGTACATCCACTTCCGTTACGTAACGGAGAAACCAGACCAGCACTCGCTGCCCCGTTTCCCCGTGATCGACAACTTGGGGTACGGCCCCTTCTGGGAGGGGAGGTGGGCAGGATTCCTGAGAGCCTGCAGGGGTTCGTCCTTGTCCCCAGGTGCATGGTGGACAGCAAGGCAGATGGCTGCCTGTCCAGGTTTGTCCCCTCCAAGCAGAAGGATGTGCTCCGCTTCACAATGATGCCTTCCTCTTCCAGAAGAAGCTGTCCAGGAAGGTACTGCTCTCAAAGGCTGCTCAGCCTTCTTGCTCTACTGATCCATGGTCTGCTTTTTCATCCATGATCTAGATGTGAACCAGACTGTGGCAGCTGTAGTGCCTAGAGCTGCCAGCTTGCCTTCACAGATGGCAGAAGGTCCTTCTATTGGCCTTGATCCCTTAATGCTGTGACCTTCCCTCTTGCTGCATGAAGTGACTGAGCTGTACATGCACTGTCATGGCTGTGGCTCCTGCTAAAGCAACACCAGGGACCAAGTCCTGCACCTACAACAGGAAGGCTAAGAGCTCCTTTTGCAAGGAGCCTGCTGAGGGTGCTCTGGGACATGCCAGGTGGAGGCCTCACCTGTCCTCCTCTCCTCCAGGTGGGAGGAGCTGTATGGTGACCATGAGGTCTGTGCCTGCTGTGAGTCCAGGTGTGCTGGCAGCCGGAATAAAGGTGGGTCTGGTTCTCTATCCCTTGTGGATGCGTTTCTGCCTAGGGGGCAACCATGCTTGGACAACTGAGGAATGATCCCGTGCTGGACAAAGGGACTGTTTAGATGAGTCCCATAGTGATGCTACTCTGGGTATAGCGGATCCCTCACTCCTGGGTGCTGCTTGTCCACAGGTACCAGGAGCCTGGTGACCAGCAGTCGGGTGGCTGTGGCACCACTAGAAGCTCCTCTGGATGTGGGAGCTGACTGGACTGAGGATGAGGAGGGAGACCCTCAGAGCTCCAGTGAGGATGTGGAGGTAGCAGAGGACTTTGGAGATGTTGGCCAGTGGACAGGTAGGGTCTGGCAGGAGGAGCGCCTGTAGGGGTGGGTGTCCTGCAGTTCAGCTGGATTGTTCTCCTTCTTCCTCCCCAGGTGCCTGAATGAAGGCTCCAGCCTGACCCTTGTGCCCCTCCTGCCTCCACTTGCCTTGTAATGGCAACATCTCAATAAAGCTGTGAAAGACCCTTCTGCCTGCCCTTGTTTCTTTATGGTTTATAGGTTTGAATGGGATGGAGGAATTCAAGGGAAGTGAGACCCATT
This sequence comes from Lepisosteus oculatus, assembly GCF_040954835.1. Lineage (NCBI taxonomy): Eukaryota > Metazoa > Chordata > Actinopteri > Semionotiformes > Lepisosteidae > Lepisosteus > Lepisosteus oculatus. Next base: position 10,066,362 of record NC_090709.1, on the reverse strand, counting down.
AATCAATGGAAGTATTTGTGGGGGTTCCCCTTTCAAGAATGCTTCCCGTATTGCTGCCAATGAGGACTGAAAATGGCTGGAGTAACAAAGCATTGTACTGGGGGAAGATGGCCGCACTTTTCCTTTGGCAGGGCGTTGTGACTTTTTTTTTTTTTTACTGTGGGAGAGACAGAGGTGTTCAATATACTGGAAATCCTCCTGTTTCTGAGAGGGGTAGTGCTTATGGAATGTGAGTTGCTACTGTAGTGCCCAGTAAGAGTGAGATCTGGTGTCCTATTCTAGGCTGCACAAACTGACTAAAAGAAACACAAGGAAGGAATTGTCAACAGGGGCTTGGTGTAAAGTAGGCCTTCTCTTCCTTGGCAGAGGAACAATACTGGTCTGTGAACATCAATGAATAATGGTACAGTTAGAATCTCAGAGGTCTTGTCTTATGGGTGTTGTTTTCACAGCAGTGGTAGTGGACAGTCATGAGAAGTATTAGGATTGAGACTGGAGATCATAGTACTTGACTGGGAAGACAGGTGTTCACAACCACCTCTACCAGCAATACAGACTGTGTAGATTGAGCTTGAACACTTACTACACAAAGCCTCTCCACTGTTTCAGTGTCCCATGTCATGAATTTCAAGTGAATCCTAGTCTTCCTTTGTAACTACCTATAATTTGCACAAATCCTGCTGGCCCACTAACACTGTCAATTTTTAGCCCTACTGCACTGCCCTATTAAAGCTTCAAGAATTTAGGATAAACTATTTTATATAATGCTTCCAAAGGTGGCTTCTCAAAGCACTTGACAGAATTACAATAAGAATACACAGGATAAAACAATTCCAATAGACAGAGGAGACCATGGATGGTGGGTACTAAGGAAAGTAGAAGCAGAGGGGTAAAGAATGGAACCAGTTCAGTAAAGGCTCTTTTACAGAACAAGGTGTTGAGTCTGAATTTGAAGGAGTTTAGGGAAGGTGACTCTGGTATCCTTGGGGAGAGAGTTCCAGAGCTTGGGGGCATAACAGCAGAAGGTCCTGTCACCCATACAGTGTAAACGGGCTTGGGGGACTGTTAGGAGACCAGAATTAGAAGAGTGAAGGTTATGAAGTGGGGAGTAGGGTGATAATAGATTAAACTGCAACTGAAATGTGAAGGCACGTTCTACAGTTTATGCAAGAAAGGGTAATGTTAGGCTATTATGGGACGGGGGTAATGGCAGCACTTTTGAGGACCGTTGGTACAACAGCAGTGCTCAAGGATTCATTCCTAATATTGAGGACAATGGGTTATATACCTATCGTTATTACCAAAGGCTCAGAGACCTTTTGCTATATAAAAAGACTCCTTTCCACCACTAATTTATTCAGGTTTGGTTCATTTGGGTTTTATCAGTTAAACATTTAATATTGTATGTCAGTTTGTTGATGCCTGTATATCACAGTGATCTGCACACACCTTTGACTGAATATAGGCTGCTAAACCTCTCCAGCAAACTTATGCATCACGGTAGGTACACAAGAAGTTTATTTGTAATAACAGGGTTGTTGGTGCCAGTAGTCAGATTGGGTCAATTGCAAGGTAAGAACAGCATCACATTAACTGGAGATGATCCAGAGATTAGCATGCAGCTCTGTACGCCAGATTAATACCGATTTGCAACTCGCTCGTCGGCTGACTTTAGTCCCCTGCTCAGTAATCACAATGTTCCCAATTGCAATGAGCCCAAGGAAACAGCTGCTGCTCTCTAGAGGACACTACAGGACAGGACTAAGTACAATTCCTGCAATAGACTAAGCAGTTTAGTGCCAAACTAATGGAACACTGAATCCTATGGGACAGTTCCGAATGTAGTAACAGCTTAATATTGAAATAATATCGTAAACACCACGTGATCTTAAGAATCTGTTGCTGTTAAAAAGTATTATAATAATAAGCTAAAATTGTACTGCAGCCACAACACAGTGGACTTGCAGCTCCTGTCCTGATCATACAGAAAGATGTCATGACTATAACACCTGTTAACAAACATAGCGCCTGCAGTCTGTGAAAGAGAGCTCTGAGGTAAATATTCCTTGCAGGGAAGTGAACTGAAAAACAGGCAAATACATCACTCAGATGAAGAGCAACGACTGTCGCTAAAGAAAGTGAGCGAGGGTACACCTATAGTAGTTCATCCACAGAAATTCAAACATAAATTTGTGACGCACCAGAGTACCACAAAGCTAGAAGCGTGCCTTCAACTGGAGTATTGTAGCACGACTATTTATAAGTAATATTAACTTATTCCAGGCGTTCATCTGGTTTAAGAATACGAATCGATGCCTTCAAATAGACCTTTAACAGTCCTTTGATGTAGAATTAAGAAAATGGGGAATTATTTGATCCCATTCTCAATCCAGTAGTTTATGGACAGGCGCTCTCAGCGGACTGTGTGCAGGAGTGAGGGGTGATGTGGAATTCTATGGGCTCAGTGGGACTCTGGGAGTCAACTCAGGGCTCTGCTGTAGATTCCTGTAGAACCGGTGTGAAATGATAATGTATCGTTGGCTGGTATTGTTAATGTAAAGTTTACTGGTACGTTTCTGCCAAAACATATTTTCTTTCTTCTTTTTTCAGCATGGAATAAACCTATTACTTGTTCCTTTGCAGCCTACGCATGTTGACGCAGCTACCCACCTGAACTACAAATTGTATGTTGGCCGTTCCGTTACACTATATTGATGAATCGTACAAGATCATAGGATCTATAAGCCTGAAGACTTGTCTTGTACAGTGCCCTGATAAAAATCCAATTAATTACACTAATTTTTATGGAATCCCATTTCCGGTAGTGAGGCTTCCATAGTACACGGATGGAATAGTGGACGGTGGGCTTTTACATTTTTTTTTTATTTAAACACCAGAAATACAAAAACGAAGACAGAATATGAAAAAAGATACAGAAATAGACACTTTACATCCAGAAGAATTCACAATTATAAAAGCTGAAACTTATACTTTTTAAATATTTCCATTGTATGTCCTTTTTTACTTAAAAAATAAACTCTTCTTAAGCTCAGCTGGCAAGGCCTGGGTTCGAGCCAATGCAGTGAGGCACGAACTAGGGTGGGAGCGGCGAGGGCACAAGCCCTGGGACCCGAATCCGTTACAATAACAAAAGGACAGACAATGAAATATGGGTTATTTCGAAGTCCCAAATGTGAGATATAAAGTCGCAATTACAAGATATAAAGTCAGAATTCTGAGTTTTTAAGTCACAATTCTCAGTTACTAAGTCGGAATTCTGAGATACCATAGCGCGTTTTTATTTTTACTCCCTGGCGGAAATGGGCTTCCATAGAAATGGTCAGAGCCATTGCAGTTCGTGCTAATTAGAACAACGCCAGTACTGAACCCTCAGCACCGTACTGACTACTGAGCACAAGTTCAGCTGCTCACCAGCTTTGTTACGCACAGTTTTGGATTGCTATTGAGCTCAGAGCAGGAGCTGATCTTCAGACAGTACCGTGTTAAAAAAGCAACATGAGCCAGGCAGGAGTCAAACCTACAATCTTCTGTTCCGAAGTCAGATGCGTTATACATTACGTCACTGGCCCTAATCTTACCGTGCTCAACTGTACCATAGTGACCTCAGCGCCACTACTAGTAATGCATCGCCCCTGGCCAAAATTGCTTAGTAAAAAAAAACGTTTTCTATACTGTCTGTTTAAAAATATTGTATCTTTAAAAAAGACAAAGGGTTTGTGTGTCGCGCTAAAGTTTCGATTCATTTCGAATGTAAAGAAAAAACATTTTCTTCCAAGAAATCATAAATTTGTCTCATCCTCCATACTATAATTCTCTCTTGTAGTAGTAAAGCATTTTGAGTCAAACCGAACAATATATTAAAGGAACAAGTAATAGGTTTATTCCATGCTGAAAAGAGAAGAGAGAAAACACAACGTTTCAGCTGTGAAACCTTCTTCAGGTTTGTTTTCTCTCTTCTCTTTTCAGCATGGAATAAACCTACAATATTACTTGTTCCTTTGCAGATACGCATGCTGACATAGCTACCCACCTGAATATATTAAACGTTTCATCTATACGATTAACATAATGTTCTCCTGAATAACTACAGTAAATGACAAAGCCTTAGAGCCACAGAGAAAAACAAATTGCATTTAAAGTAATTTTAAAGGCTCGAGATAACATTGCACTATAAACGCAAATGTCTGTCTTCTTTGTGGCGCTTACTTTTTGTTGCTTTAGCAAATTTCATGCAGTTTATTTCTGACACAAGACATAACAAGCTTGTGTATTTATGACAAAAAAGCAGGGCAACAATTTATATCGGCCTTGAAATTGAAATTGTTAAAAAGTGAGTTAAATGCAGATATAGTAAATATATTTTCTCATATAATGGTGTGTTTTTTGTCTAAAAATCCTTCATGAATGGTTTAACAGACACTGTGCATAATAAAAAAATATATATATTTACGAATTTTAACTTTTTATACGGTAAAGTTTTGTTGTGAACATGAGCCCTGTTTATCGATATCACCAACACAGTTCTGGATTTTATTCTGCCTTCCTATGGACATATGAATTTTCTTTCACACAACAGCTCGCATGTGTGGTAGTTTATTAGCGCCAGGGAGAAAAATAATATTGTTGGCTTTTAAATGAGAAACCATTTGCGTTTATACAAAATCACAATGCATTGTCCCAGACATTGGGACATCTTCTGTTTAAACACCTGTCGTTTTCTCTTATATTGGCTCCTGTGCTTCAGTCCATTTGAGAGAGAAGACACTGAAAAAGTTGTGTGAAAGTGGATTTTGCACCTGCGCCAGTGCTGTAGTGGTATCATACAGACGCCCATACAAATCCATCACACGTTGGAAGCTCTGGAAGGCAACGTAAAATATTGCTCTGTCCGTTGGTGGATTAGGTATGCATGCTACATTTCAACGTAAAATGCAATGTAAAAAGATCAAATTTGATTCAAAATCGATTAATGTAAAAACCAATAAAGCTCATGTTTTTTTATCTAGTTTTATCTATATCTATATCTATATCTAGTTTTTCAAAGGTCTTAAAAAAATGTTTATCGCGATTGTGAAAGTTAGAGAAGGTGTACCAGCGCGTGCCTTTATATCGCCAGCTTCAGTCTCGCCTGTAGCTGCGAGAAGGTTAAAAAGTGATCTGTCTTTCGTCAAAATAATTGCTGGAGCAGCAGGACGTAGAGTACCATCCAGCAGCTGTAGATGGTGCTCGGGTAAGAGCTAATTCTGTTTTCAGCACAGGGAGCAAGAATGAGCTCAGTCCGGCTCCCAGCAGAATCCATTCTGGTTTGGTTGCTGTCAGACTGTGCATCTGAGGCTTTTTGGATCGCAACGTGAAAAAAAAGAACAAAAAACAATTGCTCACATCGTGTTACTCCCACCAGAGGAAGGGAAGATATCACTTTAAAAAAATCAGAACTGAATATTTGGATACTTAATAATTATTTAACTATCAGATTGTATTTCTGCCACATTTCATGCACAGTATGCCGTATTCAACAATAAAACAACAGTCACAACGAGGCCTTTACACCCAGTCTGGGGTATTTTCCCCTTTTATATTTTTGCCACTTTATATCGAACCTGTTATATTCCCAGAAGTGCGCAGTAGCTTCTACTTAATACAAATATACAATTCACCGCTGGTATAAACAGATGTGTGCCATGTCTGCCTTTGTAAGCATTTGTTTCAAAAATAAGTTCACAATATGTTAAAAACACAAAAAACGCAAACTTAATAATACAACGATACAAAATCAAAACCAAATCATAAAGCCAATTAAGTACACCTTTATATCTACAATAAAAATGTGACATTTGTATCTACTTTTGAATTACTGTACAAAGCAGACAGAGTCGTCCCTGAATTCAAAGATCAGATCTTTGCCAAAACAAGACAATCAGACGTGAGCTGAATTCGGAACAAGAGCCTCTGCTTTGTCGTTTATTGAGCTTTTGATTAAAGTCTGAGTGAAAAAGGATTGGTTATTTTAACTGAAATACACAAAGGGGACCTTCTTTCAAGCCAGAGTCAAACCAGCAACCTAAGGATTCCCTCTTGTTTCCACTATAGTCCTCCACTCTACCAACTGAGCTATCAACAGATGTCAGGAGCTGCTCTCTGGCACATACTGCCCAATGTAGTGAAATGTTCCAGATGATTTAAATCCCAGATCGACATCATTTCCAACTCGTTTCCTTAGTCTTGTTTACCTTGAATTTGAGGCCACAAACCAGGATTCTACTGTATAAACTTCCGGAGATATTACAAAATGTTTGATGGAGCATCAATCATTCCAGGCGGAAATTGACTCCTTTTCTTTCTTGGGGGATCATATTAAACATTTCATTTGGATCGAGAAAAGGGTCACCATGATACACATAACAAACAGTTTCATTCTGTCTTTATTAGAATCTGTATCACAGCTAATGCATGTAAAGCCTTTAGTATGCGAGAGTGAGAGTTCAGTTATGCCAGGGAGTGTGAGAAAAGAGAACTGAAATTTAGTAAATTAATATTTAAATAGAGTGTAAATCTTCAAAGTGTCACTGCAAAATTATTACAGGGGTCTACAAGCTGCCGTACGTACTTGTTTTGGGACTATTTCCAATAAGTACCGCATTAGTAGTTGTGTGTCCTTACTGGTATCTTTTAAACATTCGGTTATATACAAACGGGACAGATTTTAACGTGTCCTGCATTTTAACTTACTGAACAGATAAATTGAAATGTTCTGATTCAGAACCCCTGCAGTTCGTGCTAATTAGAACCACAACAATACTCCTGAGTCCTGAGCACCACACTGAGCAAACGTTCAGCTGAACTCTGACTTTGTTCAGCACGACTTGTTGTTGCAGTTGAGCTCAGAGCTGGAGATGATCTCTATATTCTACCACACTAACTAGTCTTAAACGTAGTACACAGTACACACTTTTTTAAAACAATTTAAAATATTACACAAAGGCTGTAAAGCACACTCTAAATCGATCCGAATATTTGATTTCCGCGATCCGTTTAGGCAACATTAGGCAACGTGGCGCTTCTCCAGCAAAGCATTTCTCAGTTTTGTGAACTACTGGTGCTTTTAACACAGCAACCTATGTACCTCCTCAGGATGGCCGAGTGGTCTAAGGCGCCAGACTCAAGGACTCCTGTCTTTCCATTGCTTGGGTGTTCTGGTCTCTTAATAGAGGCGTGGGTTCAAATCCCACTCCTGACAGCTTTTCCCTCTCTTGCATTTTTCCTGTCTTCTTGTGCTCGCTGACAACGACAGAAAGAAGAAAACGGAGAAACTGGCTTGCGGGCACATGATGGGCAGGGAAATGCTTCGTGAACACTTCAATGTGATTAGCAGAAAGTCAAATAGGCTTCGATTTCTCCCTTAAGAACTGTTTGGGGTGCCTGTAATCGAGTAAAGATTTACGGTCAAGGTATGCATTCAAAGGTGAAAGACCGAAATATAAATCCAGAAGAAGATGTATTTCATTAAATGTGGCATTGTGAAATCAGCCTGTAGCCCTACGGAATGCAGCCACTCTCCCAGTGACAGCGGCAGGAGCCGAGAGGATTAAATCAGAGCTCGAACAGAGAGTTAAAAAAATATGGGCGACTAGAACATAGATCATAGAACATTTTTATTAAACTTTCCTATCTGCTCGGCCTTACTGAAGTATTTTAGCTGCATTTTAGCTTCTATTTATATACTTTACAGTAGATAGTGTTTAGTAAGAGAAGAGAGATACAAGCGCTAAACCCCCACAATAACCAAACCTTAACTAAAGCAGGAAGATCAGTTTCTGCTCGAGACAGCCGTTTTCTGAACTGTAAATCTCCAACACTGGCTGGAGACGCTGTGTGTCCAGGCTGAGCGGTTATATGAGAAAAGACTCAGCGAGCTGCAGGCGTGGCTCATTACTCTGCGCTCCCCGTGTGGAATGCGCATGTCCTCCCTCCTTTATTACCTTCATACACTCCTCTCAAACCACAGCAAACTCGTTGAACATTTACTGGGTCTTTCTTTCCGAGATCACAGGCAGAAACAATAAACACACTGAAAACAGGAAGATATTCCTGATCGTAGGCGAAGATGCGCAAAAATAAATTTCCTAAAATCCAATAAAATCTAGTTACATTCTGATGCTATTCTGATGTATCTGAATAGTTGTGGCACAGTTGTTACAGCACAGAGACAAATAAACGAACAAAATCTTCAGAAATCGCAGTATAGAATGAAAACATCCAGTAGATGTTGGTGATTTTCCTTTAAAAACAATTGAATCTCCGGAAGTTTTACGGAGTGTATCACTTTTACTGAGACCGAGGAGTGTTACGCTGTACATGAGTCTCTGTGGATCGGTTGTTAACCAAAAGGGTGGTGGTTTGAGTCTTTCCAAGAACGCTATGAGCCTTTTATTGTACACACCCTCCTCACTTAATTTCTCCATGTCCGGTCTTGGACCACAATCAGATACAGAGCCCATAGGGAGCAGCAGGCTCGCAAATATAGCTCACTGTGTACATAATGAAGAAGCAGAGGTTAGTTTCTTATCTGCATGTTGGAGAGCCTTACCCAACTCGTACCAACAGCTGGGGTTTGAGCCCTGCACAAGCTATTAGTTGAAAAACCATTGTAAATGATGTGTAACAGATTTTTATATTTCACACTAAATTGCGATCTTGAAACCAAAATAATTAGAAATATTGAACACAACCGTTGTTCTCCAAGAAGGAAAGCTGTTTTACACTGATGTCACTCCTTTTTATTTAACCCAGATTGTGAAGACAACTCTGCCCTATCAAAGGAAAATGTTACACAAAAGTTGAAAAGCACACTCTGAACCCATCTGTATATTTGATTCCCGCGATCTGTTCAAAGCTGCTTAGTGCTTCGCAAGCAAATCATTTCAGGGAAGAAACTCAGTTTAGTGAACTACTTGTGTATTTTCATTCGTTGAATTTGATCTCAAAATTACAGTTCGGATTTATTGGAAAACTTCACAAGCATTATTAGGTTAGGAATGTAAAATTGTATTTTAATATCTTGGTATATTTACCTTCATTTTAATATAGATATAACCATGAATGTTGTTAAGCATATTGTACTTTTGTCGTACTTTTTAAAACATTTTAGCTGAGGACGCACGGTGACTATTATACCTTGTGATAAATGCAAGACATCTGTAAAAAAACATGTTATTACAATAAAATTGGCAATCAACAGAAAACCACAATTTGTATAATATTATTCCTCGATATCGATGATCAATTGAAGGATTTGAAGAAACTATCAAAGAAACAGCAGCAATAGCAGATGATTTTGGTTTTGAACCCATCTTTACACCTTAATAATCCATTTGTCCTCGAAAAAAGAAAAGATGGGCATGTTTTGAGTCTCATAATTATCCTAGATTATTCTAGATCCAAAATAAACTTATACATTTGATTGGTTCTGTAGTATTTTTGATTTTCTTACGAAGATCTCACGAAGTATTGCCAGGATCTATATTTAGCGTTCGGTAGCGATAACACTGCTATTGATTGAGTAAAAATCTATGATGTCTTTGACAGCTTTATCTGAAGCGAGAAGTCCTCGAACTCCGCTTATGAAGTGTTGGGATTCATCCCAAGAAATACTTTTTGTTTTCCCACCCAAAATGCTGCTATTGCATTACACATTATATGAACATTATCAGTTTTGGTATCTTCTGGGTGCGATTTTCCAAAATGGAAACTAATTACAACATTATTCAAGATGTACCATGTCCAAAAGTTGTAAATCATGACTAATTTTAATATCAACTGAAATTACAACAGAAAAAAAAGATTTAACCGAAATATTCATAAGGCTATGCAAGCTAAAAAGTAGAACAATTAATTTCATATAATTTTTATTTTTTATTTTTTTAGAGATGGGCTCACACACCTGAAGACACTAACGTTTCTCTCCGTTAGAGTGTGTGAATAACAGTTTAACCCAAAATGTTTGTAATTGTGATTTTGTTAAAATGCAATAAATCGTCTATCAGCAGTAAGAAATAATTAAGAAAGTAAGAAATTATTTTATTTAATAAACTGTAAGACGTTAAGAGAGTTTACAGTTTGCATCCTTTGCTTTGTCTTTTAACTAAATTTAACTTTAAATATACCGCCACAGCATTTAGTTGTGTTAACTACCAAATTATTTGAACTATTTTAACGTCATATTCAGGAAATTCAGAAGAAAGTCTTCAGACTTGTCGTGGCTGTTGAAGAAATCACCTGTTAAATCTCACCTGGGATTTCTTGAGAGATCATTCAGCGAGCGAGTCCTCCCTCTGGACTCCGCACTAAACTGAAAGCTGCACAAACTCCTCACTGCATGTCCTGTACTGTTACAGGTGCTCTCGTGTAGATGTGGAGCACAGCGACAAGAACACCTTGAACTTTTTCCATGAAGGAAGGAAGTGAAGGAATATTCAAAAGATCATGAAAAGTATGGATCGTATAAAATATCCATGGTACAACTTGAGAAAAAACTGAAGGACTCAAACAACGACTTTTGATGATTACAAGAGATTCAAGAAACACAACCGTCCGCTCACGGGCTTGGATCCTGAACACTTAAGTTAAAAGACAAAGCGAAGGATACGAACTGTAAACTTACTGCTGATAGACGATTAATTGCATTTTAACAAAATCACAATTACAAACATTTTGGGTTAAACTGTTATTCACATACTCTAACGGAGAGAAACGTTAGTGTCTTCAGGTGTGTGAGCCCATCAGTGGAGCCCAAGCCCACCTCCACAAACATTCACACACACACACAGATATACACCTACACACTCACATACATTTATACTCACACACACTCACAGACACAACACACATTTATACAAACAATCAGACACTCACACACTCACAAACATGCACAGACACACACATACACTGTAGACACTATATACACACATAGACCCCGCATACACTCATACACTATAACTAACACTAATGCAGATACTGCTAATATTGCAACAGTAACACTATCACCAAAACATACACAATCATTGTTACTAACACTGACACAAACTACTACTAGACTAATAATACTTATAATAACAGTAATACTGTCATGAAAACTAACATGATGATGAGTGTTAATACTCTGACACGAACAGTATAATTATCACTAATATTAACATGAATACTAGCATTAATGCTAAAATCAGTAACACTATCATCATTAATACTCACATAGACACTACACACACTGACAGACATACCCACACATACACTTACAAATATAGAACTACACACTGATAGACACCAAACACTCACAGACACACACCATACACACACTTTGACAGGCATGCATTCACAGAAACAAAGAGACACTACACATACTCACAGACACACTTATAGACACCACACACTCAGAGACCCCACATGCTTACACACTAACAAACACCACACACTTACAGACATACATGCACAGACACCACATACACAGGTATCTACAGATACACGATAACTAACATTAACACAAATAACTCCTCATATTACAACAGTAACACTATCACTAAGACACACACTATCATTATCAATAACATTGACACAAACTCTTATAATAACAGTAAAGCTATCATTAAAACAAACACTACTACTACTGTTAATACTCTAACAGTAACACTGTTGTAAGGTATTATATTATATATAATTACATTATGGAATAGGATGGGGACAGGCCCTCAGAACTGGGCAAAATAATTTTTGAACACTTTCACTTACTTAACTTTACTTTACTTAAGTAAGTTACTTAACTTAGTAACTCTATAATTATAATTAATATTAACATGAATATGAACATTAAAACTAAAACTATCAGTATTGCTATCATCATTAATACTCACATGAACACTAGCATGAAAACTACTAGTTGTACTCTCTAATATTGACATGAATACACTTGTATTACACTTGTAATACAAACATTGTATTAGAATTTGTTGCTACCCATGACGTCACATCGCTCTTTGTGACGAAGGCGAGACACCTAGACACGCACAGTGACATGCCGCCTGTCGCCGTGGTTACCATACTTATGATTTATAAACACTGGAAAAAATGCATTTAAACTGTTACTTACATACATTTATCAACTTGGAATATAATTTTCTAAGCTCTAGGATACAGTAACCTAAATAATAATATGAATAATCATTGTTTAATTTCAGATTGAACATTATTAACATTCTATGCACTATGGTAACTGATTGATACAGTCTTCATTGACTGTTTTCTTGATATTTAAAACAGGGTCAAGAACGGGAAAAGAATCAGTACTCACCAATCGGTGAAGTTAATCGTTTATTCTACGGTTCTTCAGTTGAATTAATTGGTTGTCGATAGATAAGTGATCAATAACTCTCCTCCGTGTGCTCCGCGCGCCTCCCGCGGTTTCCCACACTGTTTCCGGTGCTCTGGCTGGTGTCTGTGACGTCACAGCGCTCTTTCTGACAGAGCAGAGCGCGTCTCCGCTGGAGAAGACTCCTGTCCGGAGCCCGGGGGGCTTTTCTTACAGATATAACATCTCCAAAACACACCGGGCTGTGAAGGGAAGTGATTCATAACAGTTGGAGAAGGAGAGCAACAAACCTAGGAATTAAATTCATCAAACAGAAAAAAATATATAGTTTACTTCACAGATTAATGCGTTATAAAGCTTACCCGTTTGGAGTAGCAGAGAGTAGTAGAGAGTAGCAGTAGAGAACGAGCACGAGTCCCTGTAATAAGCGCTTTTAAGGGTTTTACACGAAATCTTCAGAGTATAGAAGCCAGGAGGATCAGACTCCTGATTCTAGAGGTTAAAATGGCTAGGTCGCTGCAGAGAGACGCGGAAGTCCCGGGTTCGAGCCTCCAGTCGGGATGGGGCCGACCAGATGCGGCAAGGGCGCCCGCCTGAGCCCCCGTTGCGTTACATTGGTGTCCCCGCCCGGTTAAATCGCCGTCCCCGGCGAAGGGCTATCCCACCCCGCTTCTGACACCAATGTAACGCAACCGGGGCTCAGGCGGGCGCCCTTGCCGCATCTGGTCGGCCCCATCCCGATTGGAGGCTCGAACTTCCGCGTCTCTCTGCAGCGACCTAGCCCCGTGAGCTAAAGAGAGATCTCTCCACAGCCCAGTAGCTGTGGTCCTGCTATCACAGGGAAGGGCGGTGACGTCACCCGCTCTGGTACGCCGGCTCTTACACACAGTGCTTGTCGGCTGTAAGCGTTACAATATATTTTCGTTTTTCTCTTTTTTATATAACACGCTTTCAAGAAATAGACTGTGATGTAATGAAGGCTGCATTAGAAAATGTTTATCTAAATTAAAATCGGGTTTATGACTTGCGTTATTTTCTTAGCGCTTGGGTCTCGATTCAGATATTGCAATGAAAGCAACAGGGGAGTAAGTTTTCCTTTTCTAAATCAAAGGTGATCTGTTCACAAGGAAGTATAAAAACTTCAGCGTTTACTTTTTGAAGACCGCAAATTGTCGAAACACTGTTGCTTCATAAGCTAATAAGTAACGTTTCTGAGCACGCATTGTATTTCTAATGCTGTTATTAATTAAAAAAAAAACTTAAATTCATATAATGGAACTTGGACGGCTCAAAGTAGTCTATTCCTTGTACAACTTTACTTGCCCGCTGAGTAGAGTTTAAAGCAACGGCAGCAGAAGTAGCAGTAATAGCAACAACGTGGTTAGAGTGTCACAATACACTCTATGGAAGAATTGCGGCTTCAGATCGTTTTGTTCTGTTGAAGCTACCTACAGGCTCTGAACTGTTGACATTGGCTGTGATCTTTTTTCATGTTTCATGAAATTCTTCACATATTTGAAATATTTCATTCGGGTTCGCCCAATACACGGTGTAAACCGTACCTGCAGCAGAATGCTGTGGCACATGAAGCCGTTTTGTTTATCGTTGTAAGGATTGCGGAGCGTACCACAAATCGAGCAAGCGAAAAGAAAATTAAACAGGAGTCACTTTTTGGATTGCTAATCCATTGTGCTCTGCTCGTCTAGGTTCAAATCCCATTCTTGGCATGGTTAAGGCGTAAGACGAACATGGTATCACAGGCTGACAGCAGGAACACGTGGCCACAAGCTGCAGTACATTGGTTTGGGGGCAGCAATAACTTTCCTGTGGAGACAGGTGCGTCGGTATTAATACAGCTCTTTCGAGTGGAAAGAGTTACAAGAACTGACTTAAACTTACCAGTTATGTTCAATAGCTAAAAACACAAAACCAACCTCTTCAGTGGTTGAATCTAAATTACAGAAGCCAATGCTGCCATCAAGGAAAAAATAAAAAAAAATCCTGAGTTATGTAGTTTTGAGACTAAATATCTGACTTCAGTTTGAAGCGGTACAATGGATTCCAAGGCACATTGGTTCTTGATTCAGAGATATATATGAGTGTGCTACTGGTTAAAACTGTGTTTACATGAGCTACAAACGGTAACATTTTCATTGCGAGAAGAAAGTCAGTCCGTGCGCATTTCTCAGCGTGCACATTGTCAGGAAAACTAAACCCACAGTGCCAGCAAACCTATCGATAGCCTGTAGGTACTGCCATTGCAAATGTAACAGGTTGTTCATACACACATATGATATCGTTGCTATCTCGTTATTAGGAGATAATTTGGTATTTCTTAATTAAGAGAACTCAGGATTTTTTTCCCTTAGTGGCAACAATGCACTTCCACAATAAATCATAGCCTCTGCTTTTAAAATAGCTACACCAGGCACTCGGACACAGATAAACCCAGGGATTTAAAATTCAGGAATATGAATGGTCAATTGTTTACAGTTGTTTTTTTTTTACGTTTCGTATTTAGCGATTTGTGTATCAATCTTTTAACAATTCATTAAAATGCTAACAATATGTAAAATAAAAACAACAGCACCTTAAATGCTTGGGAGACATGGAGTTTTTTTTACAGATTCCAATCTCTAATGCTGTGTGTGAGAGTTTACGTAACTTTCCTTTTCTCACATTTTCTGACGACTATTCCAAAGGGGCACCCTGTCAACTCCTAATACTTTTTAAACGTCTACCTGCGTGTTTGATTATTGTCGTTTTATTTAGAAAAGTTCAATATTGATCATAACTAAAGAAAATGATGATCACAAACAAAAAAATGCTGAAGATGCGAGTCGCTCTTGAATCAGAGCTGGGTGACATGGGCATCTGTTCTGTGGTGGTCATGATTCTACGAGACGCAGGAAAAATCGCTTCGCTCCTATAGCATGAGCTGAATCAGGAATGAGACGTTTCGTGTGTTCGTGCATATGCCAACGCATGACCTACATCGTAAAACTAAAAATAAATTAAAAACTAACATTAAGTTGTCAGAGACATTCATTTATATACAAACAAGAGACAAAGTAAAACTTCCACATTAACGTGTCCTACACTGATCAGACTAATTGAAATGGGCTGATTCAGAGCCTGTGCAGTTCGTGCTAATTACAACAACGCCACTAATGAACCCTCAGAACCATACTGAGCACAAGTTCAGCTGTTCTCCAGCTTTGTTTTTTCATTGCAATTGAGTTCAGAGCGGGAGCTGATCTCCAGACAGAACAGTGTTAAGTTGTCTGCAACCTTTCGAATTTCGTCAACTTACCCAAAGTGTTTTCTATAGCTTTCAGGTGCAGCTCATTTATATAAAGGAATGTAAATGGCATAAACGCAACACAAGCCAAATAGGAGTCGAACCTATAATCCTCTGACGCGACGTCTGATGCGTTATTCATTACGCAACTGGCCCTGATATTGTGGTGCTCAAAAAACACGTTTTCTGCACTTTTGTCTGTTTAAAAATATCTAAAAAAGACAAAGGGTTTGTGTGTCGCCCTAAAATTCCGCTTCATTTCAAATGCAAATAAAAACCGTTTTCTTCCAAGAAATCATAAATTTGTCCCATCCTTCATACTATACTTCTCTCTTGTATTAGTAAAGCATTTTGATTTAAACTCAACAATACATCAAAGGTTTCATCTATACACTTACACATAATAAGTATACAAATAAGTACTCGGAAGAAGCCGCAGCTCAGGTGTTAGAGAGATTTGAAATTGGATCGGTGGATTTAGAGTCCAAACCGACAGCTGACACAGGTGCCGTCCGTCGGCTGAGAAGTAAAACCAAGGTCCTGACTCTCTGTGGTCATTCAGGAGGATGCTGTACGTTGGTTATGGTGGAGGAGATTCCCCTTACCTGTAAAGCACATTGAGTGCAGTGTCCAGAAAAGCGCTATATAAGTGTAAGCAATAATAATTATTATTATGTAAAATGCAATAAAAATTATATCAAATGTCAAATATCAAAATGTGATTCAAAATCGATTAATGTAAAAACTGATAAAGCTCATGCTTTTTCAGGGCTATATCTACTTTTTTTTTTTTTAAAGAGAAGTCTGTCGCGATTGTGAAAGTTAGAGAAGATGTACAGTACCAGCAGGTGCCTTCACATCTCCAGCTTCAGTCTCGCTTGTAGAAGGTTAAAAGCACACAAGTGATCCGTCTTTAGTCAAAGTAATTGCTGGAGCAGTAGGACGCAGAGCACCATCCAGCAGTTGCAGACAGTGGTCGGCGAAGAGCTGATTCTGTTTTCAGCACAGGGAGTGAGAATGAGCTCCGTAGGTTCCCAGCAGAATCCATCCTGGTTTGGTTTCTGTGAGTCTGAGGCTCTTTGGATCACAATGTGAAAAAAAAATTGCTCACATCGTGTGACTTCCACGAGAAGAAGGGAAGATATCACTTTAGAAAATCAGAACTGAATATTTGGATCCGGGGCCTCAATTTTATCAAATTATTAAAATAATAATTATTAAAATAACAGATTGTGTTTCTGCAACATTTCGTGCACAGTACGCCATTTTTATCTCAAAATAAAACAACAGTCACAACGAGAACTTTATACGCAGTCTGGGGTATATTCCCCTTTTATATTTTTGCCACTTTATATCGAACCTGTTATACTCCCAAAAGTGAACAGTAGCTTCTACTTAATAAAAATGTAAAATTTACCGCTGGTATAAACAGATGTGTGCCGTGTTTGCCTTTGTAAGCATTTGTTTAAAAAACAAGTTAGCAATACGATAAAAACACAGAAAGCACAAACTTTATAATACAACGAAACAAAATCAATACCAAATCATAAAGCCAAGTAAGTACCTATCCTTTGAAAACAGAGAACACCTTTATATCTACCAAAAACTTGACATTTGTACTGTATGTTTTTTTTTTAATTACAAAGCAAACAGAGTATTCCCTTAATTCAAAGATTAGATATTGGCCAAAACAAGACAATCAGACGTGAGCTGAATTCGGAACAGGAGCCTCTGCTTCGGCGTTTATTAAGCTTTTGATCAATGTCTGAGTGAAACAGATTTGCTATTTTAACTATTTGATTAAAGAACACAAAAAGCACCTTCCTGCGAGCTGGAAGCGAACCAGAAACCTAAGAATTCCCCGCTAATTTCACCACAATCCTCTGCGTTACCAACTGAGCTATCGAAGGGATGACAGATGATGCTCTCTGGCACGTACTGCCGAATGTAGTAAAAATGTTCCGGGTGATTTAAATCCCAGTTCGACATCAAGTTTCCAATTCGTTTCCTTAGTCTTGTTTACCTTGAACTTAAGCCAAGAACCAGGATTCTACTGTATAAACTTCTAGGGATATTATAAAATGTTTGATAGGGCATCAATCATTCCAGGTGGAAATTGACTCCTTTTTTTTCTCGAGGGATCATATTAAACATTTCATTAGGATGGAGAGGAGGATCACCATGAGACACAAAACAGTTTATTTCTGTCTTTATTAGAAAGTAGCGTTTGTGCTACATTACTAATATTTTCCTGGAAATATAGAAATTATCGATACCGAAATGTGGGTTTCAGTTAAATATTAGCGTGTTCATGTAATTAGTTTGTTTGTCATTACTATAAATATATATTGCCATGTTACTAGAATTTGTAACTGAAGTTTACTAGTTGTGTTTTTAATGATGATTAGCCATTTGTTTATTACAATATTGTATATAATGTATAATTTGAACTACATATTTTTCAGGTGTGAATAATTGTATATTTTCAGAATACATTTCTAAAACAAATCATTGGCTTTATTTACTAGTTTCTACACCTATAAAATCTATCTTTGATGTATAACAGACCTTTAACGATAGTCCTCTAAATTTATCCGTATAATAGAACTCCAACCATTTATGTATAATGAACATATAATCATAGTCTAATTGACGTATAACGATATTCATATATTAGGATTTCATTCTAGACCAGTTACGGAGCCCATTTTATACGTATAAGGTGTGCGTTTAATCGACGTATATTCTACATATTTCGCCCACTGGGATGTGCCGATTTTAATTTAGCAAACCTAGATACACATTTTCTAATGCAGCCTTATTTACAAGACAGTTTATTTCTCGAAAGCGTGTTATGTAAAAAAGAGAAAAACGAAAATATATGGATGACAATCTTTCAAAGCTGAAGATTTTGCTTTTAAAAAATAGACGTTTTAGGTATGCAGATGCATTTGCTGGTTTTAGAACTTTGCTGTACTTCTTGAATCATTTTCAGTGATATAAACTGGGTGTAGAGGGAGCGATCACTTTGTAGAGCAGTTGATTAGCTGGAGCTGTTCAGACTGCTCTTGTTATTTCTTAAATGCTTCCATCGTTTTTCTTTCAGATGCCCAAATAGCAGATGCCTAAATGTATCTTTGGTTGTTCTGCGATCCTTGATAGTTTCCTCAAATCCTTCAAGTTAACATCCGTATCAAAGCAATTGTGTTTATATATATTACAATTAAGGTACATATTAAAAATATAAACGCACATTTGTATAATGCTCATTTGATAACGATTGTCAAAGATTGTCCAGTTCTCCAACAAATCTGTTTTCTAATTTTAAAATATTTTTGCTAAGGATACAACGGGTGTCCAGTATAAATGAATTCTCCCGACAGCCAGTTGAGGCTACAATTCCACACGTGAAAATGGTTTTCTTGGACATTGACTTAGGTACTTAATTGTTTACTTGTTGTAGTTCCACACGAGTAAACCACGAAGATTTCCTGCAAAATTCAAGAGAATTTGCAAAGAAATCCCTTCAAGTCAGTTTTTAGCAGAGATTGTTTACATCAGAACAATCTGAAGCGTATCCCTGAGTGGGTTTCAACCACCAGCCCTTTGTTTAACAGCTGCACAGGGACACATTCCCTTTGCTTTTCACATTTCACATGTTTGTAGTTAAAGGAAATAAAATACTGCCATTTTCCTGCCAGTTGGCAGTATTTCTTCTGCACTGACCAAGAAAAACCAAGAACTTTATTTCATCTTTCGCAGGCTGTAATTTCCAGATAAGGGAGTGAATACTTATATTAAGCTAAATCAAGCCAAAGGAGATGCACTGCCATTGTTTTTCTGCACTTTTCGTTAAAAGGAGAAAACATTTTCTTGCAATATTTCTTCTGTCCTGATAAGCACGATTTGTATTTTATCTTTCGGAAGTTATATGAATTTCTTGAAGTTTCAGAAACAGCTTGTTCCAGAAAGGAAATTAACACTTGCTTCAAAGTAAATCAAGTCGATGTCTCTCTCGCTGCGTGTGCTCTTATCTGTCCATCTCTCTCTCCTCTTCTCTCACTCTGGCAGTCTGTGCAGAGTATCTGAATGGGATGTAACATCGTTTGGCAAAGAAGAAAAATTCTCAGAGGCAGAATAAAAAATCATTATTCTCTTCTCAGTCAGATTCACAGCTTAGACTCACATTCAGACATTCAAGGCCCCTCAGGACAATTCCGGATCACCCAGACAGCATCTTGTACCTCCAGCAACCTTATTTACTGTATCTCTTGCAGTAAATGCCCAGCCATCTACATCGGGGAAACAGGAAGGAGACTCGGAGACCGCTTCAGAGAACACGTCAGGGCTGTGAAGATTAAAGATCTCTCCAAGCCCATTGTTTCTCATTTCACCTCTGACGGCCACGACTACTCTAATCTCTCCATCTGTGTTCTCAAAGACGGTTTTCCGAACTCATACATCAGAAAGACCACCGAAACTAAAATTATTCTGCAGCTAGGATCACACATTCTCCCTTCCCTTAACGACAGATTACTGTTCTTTTAAATTTTCTCCATTCATTGGAAGTTTAATTTCACACCTCTCTGCACCCAATCTGACTTCAAACCTCTTGATTGGCCTCTCTTTCTGTCCCCTGCTCCCGCCTCTCACTCCTCCTCTCTCCCAACCTTTGTTCTCCCGCTACTTTACCTTTGCCTACTGCCCTGTCTCTCTCACACCTGAAGAAGGCTCCACAGCCGAAACGTTGTGTTCTCTTTCTTCTTTTTTTCAGCATGGAATAAACCTATTACTTGTTCCCTTGTAACAGTTAATTTAAATTATCAGACCACCTATGGAACTGAGAGCTGGGTGGAAATAAAACCAGGATACACATTTTAACCTCTAGAATCAGGAGTCTGATCCTCCTGGCTTCTATACTCTGAAGATTCGTGTAAAACCCTTAAAAGCGCTTATTACAGGGACTCGTGCTCGTTCTCTACTGCTACTCTCTACTACTCTCTGCTACTCCACACGGGTACGCTTTATAACGCATTAATCTGTGAAGTAAACTATATATTTTTTTCTGTTTAATGAATTTAATTCCTAGGTTTGTTGCTCTCCTTCTCCAACTGTTATGAATCGCTTCTCTTCACAGCCCGGTGTGTTTTGGAGATGTTATATCTGTAAGAAAAGCCCCCCGGGCTCCGGACAGGAGTCTTCTCCAGCGGAGACGCGCTCTGCTCTGTCAGAAAGAGCGCTGTGACGTCACAGACACCAGCCAGAGCACCGGAATCAGTGTGCGAAACCGCGGGAGGCGCGCGGAGCACACGGAGGAGAGTTATTGATCACTTATCTATCGACAACCAATTAATTCAACTGAAGAACCGTAGAATAAACGATTAACTTCACCGATTGGTGAGTACTGATTCTTTTCCCGTTCTTGACCCTGTTTTAAATATCTAGAAAACAGTCAATGAAGACTGTATCAATCAGTTACCATAGTGCATAGAATGTTAATAATGTTCAATCTGAAATTAAACAATGATTATTCATATTATTATTTAGGTTACTTTATCCTAGAGCTTAGAAAATTATATTCCAAGTTGATAAATGTATGTAAGTAACAGTTTAAATGCATTTTTTCCAGTGTTTATAAATCATAAGTATGGTAACCACGGCGACAGGCGGCATGTCACTGTGCGTGTCTAGGTGTCTCACCTTCGTCACAAAGAGCGATGTGACGTCATGGGTAGCAACAAATTCTAATACAATGTTTGTAATACAAGTGTATTCATGTCAATATTAGAGAGTACAACTGGTAGTTTTCATGCTAGTGTTCATGTGAGTATTAATGATGATAGCAATACTGATAGTTTTAGTTTTAATGTTCATATTCATGTTAATATTAATTATAATTATAGAGTTACTAAGTTAAGTAACTTACTTAAGTTAAGTTAAGTAAAGTTAAGTTAAGTTAAGTAAAGTTAAGTAAGTGAAAGTGTTCAAAAATTCTTTTGCCCAGTTCTGAGGGCCTGTCCCCATCCTATTCCATAATGTAATTGTATATAATATAATACCTTACAACAGTGTTACTGTTAGAGTATTAACAGTAGTAGTAGTGTTTGTTTTAATGATAGCTTTACTGTTATTATAAGTAGTTTGTGTCAATGTTATTGATAATGATAGTGTGTGTCTTAGTGATAGTGTTACTGTTGTAATATGAGGAGTTATTTGTGTTAATGTTAGTTATTGTGTATCTGTAGATACCTGTGTATGTGGTGTCTGTGCATGTAAGTGTGTGGTGTTTGTTAGTGTGTAAGCATGTGGGGTCTCTGAGTGTGTGGTGTCTATAAGTGTGTCTGTGAGTATGTGTAGTGTCTCTTTGTTTCTGTGAATTCATGCCTGTCAAAGTGTGTGTATGGTGTGTGTCTGTGAGTGTTTGGTGTCTATCAGTGTGTAGTTCTATATTTGTAAGTGTATGTGTGGGTATGTCTGTCAGTGTGTGTAGTGTCTATGTGAGTATTAATGATGATAGTGTTACTGATTTTAGCATTAATGCTAGTATTCATGTTAATATTAGTGATAATTATACTGTTCGTGTCAGAGTATTAACACTCATCATCATGTTAGTTTTCATGACAGTATTACTGTTATTATAAGTATTATTAGTCTAGTAGTAGTTTGTGTCAGTGTTAGTAACAATGATTGTGTATGTTTTGGTGATAGTGTTACTGTTGCAATATTAGCAGTATCTGCATTAGTGTTAGTTATAGTGTATGAGTGTGGGGTCTATGTGTGTATATAGTGTCTACAGTGTATGTGTGTGTCTGTGCATGTTTGTGAGTGTGTGAGTGTCTGATTGTTTGTATAAACGTGTGTTGTGTCTGTGAGTGTGTGTGAGTATAAATGTATGTGAGTGTGTAGGTGTATATCTGTGTGTGTGTGTGAATGTTTGTGGAGGTGGGCTTGGGCTCTACTGATGGGCTCACACACCTGAAGACACTAACGTTTCTCTCCGTTAGAGTATGTGAATAACAGTTTAACCCAAAATGTTTGTAATTGTGATTTTGTTAAAATTCAATTAATCATCTATCAGCAGTAAGTTAACAGTTCGTATCCTTCGCTTTGTCTTTTAACTTAAGTGTTCAGGATCCAAGCCCGTGAGCGGACGGTTGTGTTTCTTGAATCTCTTGTAATCATCAAAAGTCGTTGTTTGAGTCCTTCAGTTTTTTCTCAAGTTGTACCATGGATATTTTATACGATCCATACTTTTCATAATCTTTTGAATATTCCTTCACTTCCTTCCTTCATGGAAAAAGTTCAAGGTGTTCTTGTCGCTGTGCTCCACATCTACACGAGAGCACTTGTAACAGTACAGGACACGCAGTGAGGAGTTTGTGCAGCTTTCAGTTTAGTGCGGAGTCCAGAGGGAGGACTCGCTCGCTGAATGATCTCTCAAGAAATCCCAGGTGAGATTTAACAGGTGATTTCTTCAACAGCCACGACAAGTCTGAAGACTTTCTTCTGAATTTCCTGAATATGACGTTAAAATAGTTCAAATAATTTGGTAGTTAACACAACTAAATGCTGTGGCGGTATATTTAAAGTTAAATTAAGTTAAAAGACAAAGCAAAGGATGCAAACTGTAAACTCTCTTAATGTCTTACAGTTTATTAAATAAAATAATTTCTTACTTTCTTAATTCTTTCTTACTGCTGATAGACTATATATTGCATTTTAACAAAATCACAATTACAAACATTTTGGGTTAAACTGTTATTCACACACTCTAACGGAGAGAAACGTTAGTGTCTTCGGGTGTGTGAGCCCATTTCTAAAAAAATAAAAAATATAAATTATATGAAATTAATTGTTCTACTTTTTAGCTTGCATAGCCTTATGAATATTTCGGTTAAATCTTTTTTTTCTGTTGTAATTTCAGTTGATATTAAAATTAGTCATGATTTACAACTTTTGGACATGGTACATCTTGAATAATTTTGTAATTAGTTTCAATTTTGGAAAATCGCACCCAGAAGATACCAAAACTGATAATGTTCATATAATGTGTAATGCAATAGCAGCATTTTGGGTGGGAAAACAAAAAGTATTTCTTGGTATGAATCCCAACACTTCATAAGCGGGGTTCGAGGACTTCTCACTTCAGATAAAGCTGTCAAAGACATCATAGATTTTTACTCAATCAATAGCAGTGTTATCGCTACCGAACGCTAAATATAGATCCTGGGAATACTTCGTGAGATCTTCGTAAGAAAATCAAAAATAATAATAATAATAATAATAATTAATAATTGCTTACACTTATATAGCGCTTTTCTGGACACTCCACTCAAAGCGCTTTACAGGTAATGGGGACTCCCTTCCACCACCACCAAAATACTACAGAAGCAATCAAATGTATACGTTTCTTTTGGATCTAGAATAATCTAGGATAATTATGAGACTCAAAACATGCCCATCTTTTCTTTTTTCGAGGACAAATGGATTATTGAGGTGTAAAGACCAAAACCAAAATCATCTGCTATTGCTGCTGTTTCTTTGATAGTTTCTTCAAATCCTTCAATTGATAATCGATATCGAGGAATAATATTATACAAATTGTGGTTTTCTGTTAATTGCCAATTTTATTGTAATTACATATTTTTTTACTGATGTCTTGCATTTATCACAAGGTATAATAGTCGCCGTGCGTCCTCAGCTAAAATGTTTTAAAAATTACGACAAAAATACAATTTGCTTAACAACATTCATGGTTATTTCTATATTAAAATGAAGGTAAATATACCAAGATATTAAAATACAATTTTACATTCCTAACCTAATAATGCTTGTGAAGTTTTCCAATAAATCCAAACTGTAATTTTGAGATCAAATTCAATGAATGAAAATACACAAGTAGTTCACTAAACTGAGTTTCTTCCCTGAAATGATTTGCTTGCGAAGCACTAAGCAGCTTAGAACGGATCGCGGGAATCAAATATACAGATGGGTTCAGAGTGTGCTTTCCAACTTTTGTGTAACATTTTCCTTTGATAGGGCAGAGTTGTCTTCACAATCTGGGTTAAATAAAAAGGAGTGACATCAGTGTAAAACAGCTTTCCTTCTTGGAGAACAATGGTTGTGTTCAAAATTTCTAATTATTTTGGTTTCAAGATCGCAATTTAGTGTGAAACATAGAAGCCAGCTGGATAAATCTGTTACACGTCATTTACAATGGCCTTTCAACTCAAAGCCCAGCTCAAAGCCCAGCTGTTGGTATGAGTTGCGTAAGGCTCTGCAACATGCAGATGAGAAACTAACCTCTGCTTCTTCATTATAGACACAGTGAGCTATATTTGCGAGCCTACTGCTCCCAACGGGCTCTGTTTTTGATTGCGGTACAAGACCGGCCATGGAGAAATGAAGTGAGAAGGTTGTGTATATTAAAAGGCTCATAGCGTTCTTGGAAAGGCTCAAATAACCACCCTTTGGGTTAACAACTGACCCACAAAGACTCATGTACAGCTTAACACTCCTCAGTCTCAGTAAAAGTGATACACTCCGTAAAATTTCCGGAAATTCAATTGTTTTTAAAGGAAAATCACCAACATCTACTGGAGTTTTTCATTCTATACTGCGATTTCTGAAGGGTACCCTGTGAAAATACAAGTTTTGACGAGAAGGGATTGACATATAAGGTCAGCAGGTTATAGTGTATCTGTACCTAAGAGTGTATGCGGTGTCTATGTATGTATACAGTGTCTATGTGTGTGTCTGTGAATGTGTGTGAGTGTATATCTGTGAGTGTGAGAGTGTCTGATTGTGTGTATAAATTTGTGTGAGTGTGTAGGTGTATATCTGTCAGTGTGTGTGTAGGTGGGCTTGGGCTCCACTGGTGTATCTGACAGTAGTGACCCATCAACAGGTGTTGAGGTCCAGAGCCGTTTGCAAATAGAAACACTTTCTAGAGTCCACACCAACATCCAGAGAGCTGTAAGTCCTCTGTTTTTACCACTATTAGTAGTAATGAGAGTAGTAATTCTAACGCGAATAATTACTAACCGAAACAGCCATAAGAAAATATCGCCTTTGTAATGATGTCACTCCTCTTCTTCATGAATTTACTTTAGTGGAAGGAAATTTTTTGTGTCTGAGTGCCTGCTGCGAATAGTGCTACAATCCATTTCTCTCCAATATTTTCTGGTGCGGTTATTTATAGCATACGAAACATTATTCTCCTTATTAATATTTGACCTGCAAAGTCACAGTGAAACTGCTAGGGCGAATGAACTTTTTATGGATGGAAAACATTCAGAAGGTTTAATGGCTCCAGGGAAGGCTTGAACTCACCACCTCAGCATGTCTCCACTGTGCATAGCTGTTGAAGTACCACACACTGACCAATTGCACCACTGGACCTCCCTAAGCAAGCTCCTACACAGATTGTAAAACTGGCACAAACGCAGAGTGAAACTGGGTTTCGGATGAGGATACATCTCCACATGGGGGAAAGGGACAGTAAAATAGTAAGGAAAATACAAGAGAAGAAACTGAAATAATTGTGCTTACTGCAAAGTAGGAAGAGGAGGTTGGACAAGTAAAACAGCTTTGCGGATAATGTGAAGCGACATTGTTTTGTGTTAATCAGCACACACATTTATCTTCATGTGTCTTAAGGTGTGCAATTTGTATGGTGGTTGAATGAGATGGAGAGCTAGCCGACCACACCTTCATGAAGACTCTCTTTAAGATGATCACACCTTTCATTGTCATGTCGCTCCCTTTGCATACAATAGTAGCACCAACACTAAGAGAAAAGATGAGAAATGGCTTTTATCAAGCGATTGTAGCATTTGTTTGCCTGAGGATCCTTGTGTGCTGAGCTGGCCTCTGGAAAAGTGTAAAGCAGTAAAAGAGAGGGTTTGTGTCACTCAAGACTGTAACAGAACTCAACTTCTTTTATGAGAGTAAATATTTCTGTTGCATCACAGTTCTTATAATGATGAAAACAGGAGCACTTTCTCTACATTTTTGACTGAAGTATTTAAAAGGCAAGAAATACTATCACTATGCAATCTAATGCAATTGAGCTCCTAGAAATGTAGTAGTCTGATGAAATAATATATAGAATTAGATGACAATATCAGAAGATGAGCACAGCATTCAAATGCACAAGATTAATTTTCAGCAGCAAAAATGCCCTCGATTATATTTTACAAGAAAAAAACCTTACATTCGCCTAAAACAACATTCACCCTCTATGTTAGCAGAGAACAGTAGGACAGATAGTTAGTGTCACTGGACACTGCATCTCAGAGGCCGATCTCTTCTCCCTCATTATGCTTACTTACCTACTCATGATGAACTGTCCTCCAACGATAGTCAGCTGCCATCACTGACTCAGACAAGACGTTCATGTACATATTACACCTTAATTGTATCTGGCATTGCATCACAATAATTTGATCAAAACAACTGATGAACAAATAATAATCAATTTTTTCTCTCCTTCTTTTAGTAGATAAAGACTTTGTCTAATAAAGATGCACCATGCATGTGGACACAGAAAAATACAGTGACAAATCTTCAGTAACTGTGGGAGACAAATTTTCTGTTTTCAATAATCACCAAACCACAAACAAATATTATAATCAGTTACTGCAAGAGAGAACACATTGATTATTTTAACAATTATTATTATAATTTTAACTTCATAATACCTCCTGTCTATTTACAGTATATTTTACATTAGTGTTTCCTTCCTTGAAAAAACAAATATTGCTTGTAAGAATGGTACGAGACACTTAAATGTTTGGGAAGCATTTTCCTGTCCTTTATGTTCTTGCTAAGCAGTTTCTCCATTTTCCTGCTATTGTGATTGTCAGCGAGTTCAACAAGACTGGAACAGTGCAAGACAGGGAAAAAAACCCTAGTTATTGGGAGTGACAGTTGAACCCACACTTCCACTAAGAGACCAGGGTACATAAGCAACATGGAAAGACAAGACATGTCTAACATGTTAGACCACTCAGCCATCCTGACGAGTACTAGAGAGTACTAGAGAGCAGTGTGCTGAATGCACCCGTTGCGTCCAATTTTCCGAAGCTTTAGGATGACTGACGCCCGGATGAACACGTGGCGTTTAGTGTGACATAGTCTTGAAGGCAGGCAATGTTTTGTTCCAAAAATGTTATCGTGTACTCATTTAAAAAACACCGTCTGTGCATCCCTGTCAGTTTTTCAGGGCATCGAACGATACTTCTAACCTATATTAACAGCTCACCTGATCTGTTTGTGATCACACCATGAAGTGGGGCTGTATCAAGTGCACGTTCCTTTTTACACTGAGATGATCATTTTTCATTATTTATTTTTTAAAATAAAACTAAATATTTCTGTACAGATTGCAATGAGAAGAGGAACAGAACAAATATGATTATTACTTTTCAAATTAATTCTATTGAAACTGATTAAATTACATGGAGGCAACAACAAAATTGTGATTCTTAACAAGAAGATATCTAGCAGCAGTGGGATTCCAACTCATGCCCTTGAAGAGACTGGAGCTTTAATCCAGCACCTCAGAGCGCTCAGCCAGGTTACTCTGGACAGCGGTGTTTTTGCACTTGTGGCGAGATAAGCCTCTTGCATTCTTTGTTTCCACCTTCCCAGATATTCACTTTGATTGGCAGAGCCAATGTATGCACTTGTCAGTGTCGAGAGCAAAGAGTATGTCGATGGGCAGTCTGCCAAACAAGAGATAAAAGGGAGAATATCCTGTCACTTCACACCTCGTGCAATTGTCAGCATAGATCAGTTTGTTGAGAGACTCTTTACAGTTCGATTTCTGCTTTTCTGTTGTCAACATTTGCAGCAATGTCCAATTAAACCTTTCCACCTGCCCTTTCCCTTGTGGGTGGTAGAGTGTAGTTCTTGATCCTGCTGTGCGACTATATTTCCTAAGTTGCATAAAGAGCTGGTTTTCAAATTCACCCCCTGAGCTAACCAGGCTCTGGAAGAAAGAAGACACTGTTGGGATCCTCGCAAGTCACATGTCTCTTCTTGTGCCGAAGCACAGTCATACCTGACCCATCTGGAATGACCACTGACAGACTTTATCCAGAAGTGACAGCACCACTACCAGTAGAATGAGAGAGAAATACAGCATAACATGGGGAGTCAAGGGGCTCCTAAAATTCATCTTTCCTCAAATTACTGATTTTTTCACTAACATTTTGACCATGTCACAATCAGATTTTTTCACATTTAATAAGATCGTTTAATCAACAACATTTAAGAAAGAAAACAAATGGAAATTTTTTTGGAACAATAATTTAAAAAAAAAAAATTAACATGCCTTGGTTGTATAAGTGTGCACACCCTTTATAAAGGGGGTTGTAACTGTGCTGAAATTTAACCAATCACATTCCAGATCATGTACAAAGGTTATTTGCCAGACATCAATTGTATTGATTACAATTACACACCTGAAGAAGGCTCCACTGCCTATACAGCAGTGCACAGCGGAGTCATGCCAAGGTTGTGAGCTTGAACCTCACCTGGAGCAGTGTGGCCTCTGTTTTTACCTACTGAAAGCAACTGATGAGTTTAGGTGGAGATCAGGTCTAAATTAACATGAAAGAAACAAGTAAAAGTTTATTCCATATCACACGTTGTGTTTCCTTCTCATTTCAGCATGAAATAAACCTTTACTTGTTGCTTTGTAGCCCATGCACGTTGACGCAGCTACCTACTTAAATTTCAATTTCAATTTTAAATCAGCTGTGATTACTGACGGTTGTTCTACTTTAAGTAATCAACAAAGAACACAGTGTGCTTCACTAGACTCCAGTCACCACATGATTAAAAGCAAGCAAGTATCTTTTCAAATTGACGTCAGCAGGGACTAGTGACCCCCAGTATTAGGCATTCGCCTTGCTCAGGCGGTAGAGCATGTGATTCTTAATCTCAAGGTGGTGGGATCAAACCCCACATTGGGAGTTACAGGAAGCTTTCTAATCCTCAGGTAAGGTTGAGTAGTCAAACCAATTTAACCTCTTCTTGTCTGCGAGAGAATGATTAAGCATCTGGATTTGGAATCTTCAGGGAAAGAAAAAAAATCCTAGAAGGCTCCAATTTTCTGGTGTCTTGGCCCCTCTAGTAGTGACCAGCAGTCTTTGATCACATAGTATATTTCTCACCGCTGCATCACACCTTCAATCTTCTCAACCGTTGGCAGCAAGTATGTGGCGAGATAAGCCTCTTGCATTCTTTGTTTCCACCTTCCCAGATATTCACTTTGATTGGCAGAGCCAATGTATGCACTTGTCAGTGTCGAGAGCAAAGAGTATGTCGATGGGCAGTCTGCCAAACAAGAGATAAAAGGGAGAATATCCTGTCACTTCACACCTCGTGCAATTGTCAGCATAGATCAGTTTGTTGAGAGACTCTTTACAGTTCGATTTCTGCTTTTCTGTTGTCAACATTTGCAGCAATGTCCAATTAAACCTTTCCACCTGCCCTTTCCCTTGTGGGTGGTAGAGTGTAGTTCTTGATCCTGCTGTGCGACTATATTTCCTAAGTTGCATAAAGAGCTGGTTTTCAAATTCACCCCCTGAGCTAACCAGGCTCTGGAAGAAAGAAGACACTGTTGGGATCCTCGCAAGTCACATGTCTCTTCTTGTGCCGAAGCACAGTCATACCTGACCCATCTGGAATGACCACTGACAGACTTTATCCAGAAGTGACAGCACCACTACCAGTAGAATGAGAGAGAAATACAGCATAACATGGGGAGTCAAGGGGCTCCTAAAATTCATCTTTCCTCAAATTACTGATTTTTTCACTAACATTTTGACCATGTCACAATCAGATTTTTTCACATTTAATAAGATCGTTTAATCAACAACATTTAAGAAAGAAAACAAATGGAAATTTTTTTGGAACAATAATTTAAAAAAAAAAAATTAACATGCCTTGGTTGTATAAGTGTGCACACCCTTTATAAAGGGGGTTGTAACTGTGCTGAAATTTAACCAATCACATTCCAGATCATGTACAAAGGTTATTTGCCAGACATCAATTGTATTGATTACAATTACACACCTGAAGAAGGCTCCACTGCCTATACAGCAGTGCACAGCGGAGTCATGCCAAGGTTGTGAGCTTGAACCTCACCTGGAGCAGTGTGGCCTCTGTTTTTACCTACTGAAAGCAACTGATGAGTTTAGGTGGAGATCAGGTCTAAATTAACATGAAAGAAACAAGTAAAAGTTTATTCCATATCACACGTTGTGTTTCCTTCTCATTTCAGCATGAAATAAACCTTTACTTGTTGCTTTGTAGCCCATGCACGTTGACGCAGCTACCTACTTAAATTTCAATTTCAATTTTAAATCAGCTGTGATTACTGACGGTTGTTCTACTTTAAGTAATCAACAAAGAACACAGTGTGCTTCACTAGACTCCAGTCACCACATGATTAAAAGCAAGCAAGTATCTTTTCAAATTGACGTCAGCAGGGACTAGTGACCCCCAGTATTAGGCATTCGCCTTGCTCAGGCGGTAGAGCATGTGATTCTTAATCTCAAGGTGGTGGGATCAAACCCCACATTGGGAGTTACAGGAAGCTTTCTAATCCTCAGGTAAGGTTGAGTAGTCAAACCAATTTAACCTCTTCTTGTCTGCGAGAGAATGATTAAGCATCTGGATTTGGAATCTTCAGGGAAAGAAAAAAAATCCTAGAAGGCTCCAATTTTCTGGTGTCTTGGCCCCTCTAGTAGTGACCAGCAGTCTTTGATCACATAGTATATTTCTCACCGCTGCATCACACCTTCAATCTTCTCAACCGTTGGCAGCAAGTATGTGGCGAGATAAGCCTCTTGCATTCTTTGTTTCCACCTTCCCAGATATTCACTTTGATTGGCAGAGCCAATGTATGCACTTGTCAGTGTCGAGAGCAAAGAGTATGTCGATGGGCAGTCTGCCAAACAAGAGATAAAAGGGAGAATATCCTGTCACTTCACACCTCGTGCAATTGTCAGCATAGATCAGTTTGTTGAGAGACTCTTTACAGTTCGATTTCTGCTTTTCTGTTGTCAACATTTGCAGCAATGTCCAATTAAACCTTTCCACCTGCCCTTTCCCTTGTGGGTGGTAGAGTGTAGTTCTTGATCCTGCTGTGCGACTATATTTCCTAAGTTGCATAAAGAGCTGGTTTTCAAATTCACCCCCTTGGTCGTGGTGAATTCGAGATGGAAGTCCAAACTTCATAGCAAAGTCATTGAAGAGACGGTCAGTGACAGTTTTTCCTGACTTAGAGGTTGTAGCATAAGCCTGAGCAAACCTTGTAAAATGGTCAACAATTACAAGAATGTATTTGTATCCACCTTTGCATTTGTCTACATGGAAGAAGTCAACTGAAACAAGTTCAAATGGCTGTGTTGGTACAAAGCTCTTAAGTGGTGCTCTTGACTCATGACTCGGCTTCTTCTGTTGAAGACAGCTGCAAGTTCTCAGCACATGGTGTTCAATATCTTTCTGCATAAGGCCAGAAAAAGGGATCTCTTATCGGGTTTGCTGTTCAGTCGACACCTTGGTGCCCCATTTCATCATGTAGCTCTTTCAGAACTATGCTCTTAAACTTCTCGGGCAACACCAAATGTGTTCTCTGAGTGTTCTTTCTACGAAGGATACCATCTTCATCCAATATCAGCTTATCCCATTCTCTGAAGAGGCACTTGGTTAAGAGACTTGCTGTCTGTAACTGTTGGAACAAAGGCTTTGATCCGAAACTGATGTAGTCAATAACCATATTTATGTTGCTGTCTTCTTTCTGAGCTTGCTCTGATTTTGACAATGGTGTAATGGATGTGTAATGGATGTGTTCCCCAAAGTGAAATCTCCTGCTGCACACTGAACAGGTACTGTCATAGACCAAGGTATTTCCGAAGTCTGCTGTACTTCAATGGCTTGTACTGCTGCTCCCACAGAATTGGAAGATAATTCTTCTGTAAACTCTCTCATGGCTGTCTCTATGTCCACTGGCATCCTAGATAGGGAGTCAGCATCAACATTTTCTTTACCTGGGTGGTAGCAGATGGTGAAATGGAAGTCTGACAATTCAGCAAACCATCGGCACCCAATGGCGTTAGGCTTCGCAGATGACAACAAATAGGTCAGGGGGTTATTGTCACTGAAGACTGTAAAAGTTGGAGCATAATAAAGATAATACCTACATTTTTCAGTGATCGCCCATTTTAAGGCGAGAAACTCCAGTTTTCCACTGTGAAGATGATAATTCTTCTCTGAAGCGGTCAACGTTCTCAAGCCGTAGGCTATCACTCGCAACTTACTATTTTGCTTTTGGTATAATACAGCTCCTAAACCTTGGTTAGAGGCATCAGTGTGGAGAATGAATGGCTGAGAGAAATCAGGGAATCCCAATACAGGTGGCTGAACCAGACAATTTATTAACATCTGTAGTACTTATTGATGCCCCTCTGTCCAGGTGATGGGTTGATGGGAGGGCACACTGTCTCTGTTCTTGCATGTCTTGCATGATCTCTACTGGGTTGACATGTCTCACTATCAGATGTATGCTTCAACAGGTCATCATGACAGAGAACTGGGAATACGAGAGAAATATTTAATATACTGCCGATAGTAGCTGAGTAGGCCCATAATCTTACTTAACTTGCCAACTGTACCAGGTCTTTTCTCTTTCAGAGCGGTTACTGCTACCGTGTCTGCCGGGTCCATTCGGCTTCCCTCTGCAGATACAATTTTTCCCAAATAGTGAACTTCTGCTTTAAACAACTCACACTTGTGGGGTTTGAGCTTCACTCCATGAGTCTGCAGCTGCCGAAGCACTTTTCTCAAAGTGTCAAGATGCTCATCATTGTAAAGACAAGGATGTCACCTAGGTAAGGCACATACACTTTATCTCGCAACCCTTCAAGGCATTCCTCCATGCAGCGTTGGAATGCTGCAGGTGCATTCATGCAAGCCCCAGGGAGTTATGAAAGCTGTCAGCGGCCTGCTGACTTTGGCCATAAAACCCTGGCGGTTGGCCTTTCCTTGATCGAGCAATGAGAACCAGGCATTACCTCCCAGGCTGTCCATAATGTCCTGCACTCTTGGGCTCGGTCGACGGTCAGGCAGTGTCTTTCTATTTAGGTTCCAATAGTCAACATATAGCCGCAAGCTACCATTTTTTTTTTCTGACACACACTATTGGCGAGGTGTAAGGAAAAGTGGACATCTCCATCCAACCCTGAGCTATTAAGTCATGCAAGTAATCTTTCATTTCTTGATACAATGGTTTTGGGACTGAGATGTAAGTGCGAGCAACAGGTTCACTGTCCTTTGAAGTAATGCTCAGCTGCAGGTTTGTGATACACCCAATGTCATCATCTGTTTTCGAAAATGCATGGCACTCTTCTTGTAACATCTGTTTGACTATTTGTTGCTGGTGTATGTCTAGGTGGCTCACATCAACAGGAGGGTCCCATGCGTCATCAGTGTTGTTTTCTTCTCTACCTTCCCTGGTTTGAAGCTGAGCTACGCAGGTTGGCCTAGTGCCTTCTTGTGCAGTGACCAGGAACACAGACTTAACTGGCTGTACTGTCCCAAGAGTGGTTTTCCCCGCCAGAATGATGTCATGCTCTGTTCTGTTCTGCACATCTATAGTGGTGTAGGGACGGGTACCTCTCTTAGTCTTCCCTCAGTGTTAGAATTTGTACATGGCACTGGATCTGCATAATGGTACACTTCGGAACGTTCAGGCTCGCTTTTGTCATCCTCACCCAGTACTCACAGGGATTCTCAGAAATAACCAGATCAATGAAAGCTTGAATTTGATTTTTCTTGAGGCTTGGAAATGCCAACCTTACTACATTGTATAGGTGTCCCTTACTTCTATCGTAAGATCTTCCCTTGTCAGTCTGCTTTATAATGTGCTCAATAACATTGAACCCGATAACTGGATGGGACAAAAAGCCTACCTTGTAGAACAAGAACAATAATGACTAGTTCTCTTGCGTTATTACCAAGTGACACCAACTTGAATGAAATCTCAACCCATCCCAGATATGGCATATTCATCCCATTAGCAGCCACCAGCTGAAGTGTGTCAGGGGACTCCATTATGTCAGAAACATCTCTCAAAGAAATCTCAGACAGGTATGTATTTTTCCATTGCTCATCTATAATACACACTTGGGAACCTGTGTCCCATAATGCTTTGCTCTCGTGTCCTTGTAAATAGCACTTCACGAGGCACTGTCTGCCAACCAGTGAGGTCACAGAGGAATGCTGATTAACTCGACATTGAGCGACTGCAACTGTACTGGAAGGACCCAAGTCTGTTCGTAGCTGAGCTTTACAACTGTTCCGGTGCTCTTTCCAGTGATCTGTCTGGCATTGCTTTGAGCAATAGTACACAACTTTACATCTGGAACATCTGGCAGTCGTTTTCTCTCTACTGCAGCTAGCATATTGGTGGGACACTTCTACAGCATTAGTTAATCCTTGTCCGCGGGGGTAACCTGTTCTCGTTTAAAGGAGCCTCTCTGTATGGTTTAGTTCCTCTGACCCTACAACCTGCTGAAAAGTGTTCACTACTGCCGCAGCTATAACAGTGTGATCAAGGATCCACTGCCCTTGTCTGTTGACAATGGAAGTACTGTCTTGCTTGTACTGGGCGGGGCTGTCTTGGCAGGGCTAAATAATTCCGTGGTTCAGGATAGTGTGATGGTTGAACTGCATACTGTGGTGGTGGTGCGTTCTACTGAGATGGCACCGTATATCGTTGCTGTCCGGCTGAGCGCTGCTGTATTTGAGTTTTTGCCAGGTATGGCTGCTCTACTGTGTATTGCTGTGGTTTCCCTGGGAAGTACAGTGGTGCCGGACACTGCTGGAGCTGTACTGAACACGGTGGTGAGCATAAATACGACTACGATTGTATTTGTTGATGCAAACCTCTGTCAATTATGTGACCTCGCATCCCTGTTTGCTGCTCTTGTTCCATACCCGGTCCCCTTTGCCACTCATATCTCTCTGTGTATGGACTCCACAACTGTTTCTGCATTGGCTGGTAACCAGGTTTTGGATATTGTGACTGCTGCTGGGCTGCTGCAATTGTATGTTTTTCACTTTACTTTAAACTATACAGCATTTTTGAGGTGCTGACCCAGACTGCTGTATTGTAATAGTCTCTTTGATCTGTGCAATGTCTTCCCCAAGGTTTTTCAGTTGTGACCACATGTCTTGTTTTGTCTAATTTGGCATTTATGCTCTACTGGATGTTCATCTAATTGCGCTGAGTTAACAGTTAACAGTGACAGTACGATCAGGTCCATATCAATATCGCGAGACCACGTTAGTATTTCTTTAAAAATGTAACATTCACTAGCAATATAAATGCGATTGCACTTTGGTTATTAATATAAAAAAACACTAATAAATATAGAAAACCAGGAACAGTGAAATAAACTAAGGCTATTACTGAACATGAACTAAATTGCTAATCACTAAAACATTCACATTTAACATACCAAATACATGGCCTTTATGCTAACCACGAGGATTCGCGCTAACTTTGTTCTAATAACTTGATATAACTTAACAAATACACTCAAATAAGACCGGAAAATACTTTTGTCATAATAACAAATCATTGATAACTTTTCTGCAAATAATCGTGTTTTATACACTTTTTACCTGAAGAGGGAAATGATTTAATAATCAGTCACTCCACTGATTGTTTGCTCATCATTGGCTTTTAGTGTGAATGAGGAAAGGCAACGGGAGCTCCTTCTCATTGTGTTTCACAGACATAAGTAGAAAATTATCGATTAAAACTGTAGACTCTACGGTTAGATAACAGATAAAAAGATTGAACGAAATAACATCCCAGTAAAAACTATACGAAATAACAGCGTCCATTACAACCCATTACATGAACGCGGTATGCATTTTACTTTTAAGTGTACCTATTTTAACAGCTGTGTAACTTTTAATAAACACAGTATCATGTATTCCATTTAGTTTTTTTCAACAAGCAATATCTGTTACTTCCAATCGGGTTACAATATATTTTTTTACTTATCGTACTTTTGAGCACACGTTCTGTGCTATTGTGTGCTGTACTATTCTTTCTTGCCTCACCAGGGTTATGAGGTGGAAGGCAGAAGGTTATTAAGTTGTTTGACTTCTTTTCTTGACTTAGCATTGCTAAACAACATTCGTATGAATTCTGTTTCCATATTCTCATAACCTAACAACACTTCTACTGCCATTTATTTAGTAGCAGCCATGTCACCCTGCAACTCACAACTGGCAACCCACTGAAGCTCAGCAGGTGTGAGTCTGGCCAGTACCTGGATGGGAGACCTCCTGGGAAAAACTAAGGTTGCTGCTGGAAGAGGTGTTAGTGGGGCCAGCAGGGGGAGCTCACCCTGCAGTCCATGTGGGTCCTAATGCCCCAGTATAGTGACGGGGACACTTTACTGTAAACAGGCGCCGTCCTTCAGATGAGATGTAAAACAGAGGTCCTGACTCTCTGTGGTCATTAAAAATCCCAGGGCCTTTCTTGAAAAAGAGTAGGGGTGTAACCCTGGTGTCCTGGCCGAATTTCCCATTGGCCCTTACTAATCATGGCCTCCTAATAATCCCCATCTATGAATTGGTGTCTTTGATCTTCTCCCCACAGATAGCTGAGTGAGTGTGGGGCGAGTGTTCTGGTGCACTATGGCTGCTGTTGCATCATCCAGGTAGTGGTGGAGGGGAGTCCCCATTACCTGTAAGCACTTTGAGTGGAGTGTCCAGAAAGTGTAAGCTTTATTTCAATCTTAATATACAACTTTTGTTTTCATGTTCCCTTTACCATCTTTTATTTAGTCCTTATAATAGTCTTCCTTAAGTGGTCTAGAACCGACCCTGTTTTATCTGGACTAGATACCATCTCCAGATCTATCAGTGCTGCCAGCACACTTACAAGTATCCTTATGAAGCAGTCAGTGAATGTGAGTCTGGTGTTAGCATACAGGGCCAACTCCTCGCTTAACACTCAGCTCAGCAGTCACTGGTGATTAAACTGCTAGCACAGCTGGTCTATACTCATATTATTAATAATATAAGCCCCAAGCTCAGAGGAACCACGTCTTGTCTTGGTTTCGAAACCAAACTCAGAGGAATTGTTTTGTCTTGGTTTAGGGATTTTGCCATGAATCTCACAGAGACGTGTCCTTACTCTTTTCCCTATAAATGATTCTTTATATTCTCCATATGTTTCCTTCCCTTACGCCAACCTCATTGGGCGGTTGCATAAAAAATATACTCAGCCCGTGTGCCGTCTGGGAATTA
Organism: Lepisosteus oculatus; assembly: GCF_040954835.1. Classification (NCBI taxonomy): domain Eukaryota; kingdom Metazoa; phylum Chordata; class Actinopteri; order Semionotiformes; family Lepisosteidae; genus Lepisosteus; species Lepisosteus oculatus. Next base: position 10,028,335 of record NC_090709.1, on the reverse strand, counting down.
CCGGAGACCTGGAGAATCCTGTCGACTATGCCAACTGTTGTATGGAAATTCGTCATCAGAGGAGCAGGACACAGTCTTGTACAGATTCAGTTTTAATGAGCTCAATAAGTCCAACAACGTGCGCCAGCTCCACAGAACAGACAAACTGCAAGGGTTTCCCAGCTCTTATATACACAATCAGAAGAAAGTTTCACAATCTGAGTGCTTGTCCTGTTCTTTAATATGTAATTACTTCTTGTACTACTCTGTCCTACTCTGTCTTGCTCTAGGTTCTGTCCTTTGATATGCAGCAGACATTGGTCTGGTTTATCCTGTTTGTGGGTGTTGTTCCTTCTTTTATTATGTAGCATTAAGCCACTGGGGCTGCTAAAGCAGGTCAGCTTTATGGCATCTTAGTTTAACTTTTGTTTGAGGCTAAATTAACAGACCCCATCAACACCTCTCACAGTGTGCTTAAGTGGTGATACTGTGATGCTGGATAAGTGAGATATATACATGTCCCACTTCAGTTACAATGGACTTCACTGGACTCCTAGGAAGGGTTAAAGCTTTGCCAATCTTTTTATATCCTTCTCCAGCTTTTCTCCTCCTAACAACTTCATCTCAAAGCTCTACAGGTAGCTCATTGGTCTTCATGACAGCAGGACTCATCTGATCTTCTGTTTTAGTTGTGAGACTGCACAGTCAGTGATATTTATCATGCAATTTATCTCTCAAGATAATTGACCCAAATTAGGTTGTTAAAACAAAGGGCATGAATACTTATTAAGTAATTTTCCATTTTTATTTTTAATAGATGTCTTCAGAATTATAAATATTTAATTTCATTTTAACATTATAGAGAATTGCTTCTACAGGAGTGGAAAACTTTTTTTGAAAAATTTGAAAAATGATTTAATTTGACTTTGCAGCACAGCAGAACGAGACATAAACAATGGGGCATGAATACTTTCTGAAGGCACTGTATATATTGTTTGTCTTGTTTAAAAAAATAGTTTGCATTGAAAAAATAACATAAAAATATGGAATTATTACTAATGGTGCCAAGATAGATTTTCTTATTAAAAGAGATTCATACAATATCTTATCATTTATCAATTACCCTTTATTGTATAAATATTTATTGTATTTGATATATATCCTCTCTGGGGGAAAATACACTTTAGATTGTGCAACAAAGACTTTGAGCTTTTTTTGTAGAATCAGATGTGTGACTTTTATTTTCCTTAAGAGTGACAGTTAAGGATCCTAATCTGTTTTATACACATTTCTTGCTTAACATGGTAAATTAAAAGCTGTTACACAATTACAGGCCTATCCAATGAAAACAGTCTTAATTGCAAATTAAACAGGACTAAACTTAATTTCTAAATTGAACTGAATTCCTTTATAGTCTTGGAATGTTAATTCAATTTAGACCTCATTTATTTTAAAATTGAATAAAACTAAAAACATTTTATTATACGTATAAATTAAACTCTGTGACAAGAACTATTTCTGTTTTAGTCTACTGTAAATAATGGTATAGTCAAAATTTAATTGACCAGATGAACTCAAAAGTGGTTGACTACAAAGTGACTATGACTAATCGACATTTTGGGAACAAGTAAAGGTTTGTTCCATCCTGAAAAGAGAAGAAAATAAACGTTTCAGCTGTGGAACCTTCTTCGGATGTCACATGCTGACGCATCTTCCTACTTGATCTAAAAGACATTTTAGTTGAAATGACTAAGATTATGATTAAATAAAAAACCTGGTGATTAAATTGGTGTTTTTAAGTCACCTGACTGGGTAAAACTCTTCCCACACTGACTGTAGCTCAATGGTCTCTCTCCTGTGTGAATGTGCTGGTGGGTTATTAAGATACTTGACCGACTAAAACTCTTCCCACACTGACTACAGCTGAATGGTCTCTCTCCTGTGTGAATGCGCTGGTGTGATTGTAAGTGGCTTTTCAAACTAAAATGCTTCCCACACTGACTGCACCTGAATGGTCTTTCTCCTGTGTGAATGCGCTGGTGTGATTGTAAGTGGCTTTTCAGACTAAACTTCTTCCCACACTGACTACACCTGAATGGTCTCTCTCCTGTGTGAATGCGCTGGTGGGCTATTAAGCTACTTGACTGACTAAAACTCTTCCCACACTGACTGCAGCTGAACGGTCTCTCTCCTGTGTGAATGCGCTGGTGGGTTATTAAGTTATTTGACCGACTAAAACTCTTCCCACACTGACTGCAGCTGAATGGTCTCTCTCCTGTGTGAATGCGCTGGTGTGATTGTAAGTGGCTTTTCAGACTAAAACTTCTCCCACAGTGACTGCAGCTGAATGGTCTCTCTCCTGTGTGAGTCCGCTGGTGGGCTCTTAAGTTACTTGAATGATTAAAACTCTTCCCACACTGACTGCACTTGAATGGTCTATCTCCTGTGTGAGTCCGTTGGTGGGCTCTTAAGGTACTTGAATGATTAAAACTCTTCCCACACTGACTGCAGCTAAATGGTCTCTCTCCTGTGTGAATGTGCTGGTGGGTTTTTAAGTCACCTGACCGACTAAAACTCTTCCCACACTGACTGCAGCTGAATGGTCTCTCTCCTGTGTGAATGTGCTGGTGGGTTTTTAAGTCACCTGACCGACTAAAACTCTTCCCACACTGACTGCAGCTGAATGGTCTCTCTCCTGTGTGAATGCGCTGATGTCGTTTTAAGTGGTGTGAGTGACTAATCATCTGGGGCTCCTTCTCCAGTTCTCCGAGACTAAAACCATCCAGTTCATTCAGTTGTTCCTCTCTTTGCCCAAGAACAGACATACTCTCCAGTTCATTAAAACTTTCAACAATTTTCTCAGTAACCAGATTATTAAACTTGTGTGTAAAGTCATCAGATACTAAGGGATCATATGATTGTTTGAGACTGTGCAATGACAGTCTCTCCACTTGAACAGAACAAGGCCTAATTATTATCAAGCCCTGTAGGAGCTGCTGTTGCTCCTTCCTGTACTGACTCTTCTCAGTCTGCTGTGACTCAGTACTGTTCTCTTCACCAGGTACATCAGTCTGCTGCTCTGCAGGGTCAATCAAATGGGGCTCCATGTCCTGCTCTGTAAGATTTAAAACATCAAGTTTTACAAAATACACCATATTAGCACGATGAGAATACACAGTTAGAGGAGACAGTACAGTAAATGGTGGTAGTAAGTACAGTAGCAGCAGAGGGGTAAAGAACAGTTAAATAAAGGGTCTTCTAAAGAAGAAGGTTTTGAGTCTGGATTTGAAGCAGTTTAGAGAAGGTGACTCTCTGATATCCTTCGGGAGAGAGTTCCAGAGCTTGGGGGCATAACAGGAGAAGGCTATGTCACCCATTGATTGTAGACGGACGGTGGCTCGCATGAACAGGCAGGCGAAACAGCCCTACACAGCCCTGCCGCAGTACACGGATATAATCATACCGTTATTAAATTCTTGAGATACGCGATTCCATATTATATTCCCTTTTAATCAAATTCTAAAAGTATGCTTGTTGACTCCGGTATCACGTTAGTTAAAGACTTCGAAGCTTACAATGTTTAGGGAGAACTGGAATACTGGTGTGTATTTTTTTCTTTTCATGATAGGTGTCACATTTTAAATCATTTTAGTAGTTAGAAATTATGAAACGCCCTGTTAAAAGCAAGGAAGTTTTTATGCCCGTTGAAGTAAAACAAAATGCCTGACAAAGTATGGCTTGGACAGATTCCAAGTGCTTGTACAAATGTGCTAAAGAAATTATACTTTGAGTATACAACTTGTCCAAAGTCATCCATTATTAATACTATTAGTAATATCTTCAGTAAAGGCTTTGATGCATAAATATTTCTGATAAAGGTAGGTTGTGTACTTTTGTCCAACTGAGCAATCTTGCTTTCATAAAATATACCAACATTTTAATGACTGATGATTAACATGCTGTAATACACAGTTCAAAATTAAAGGCTCAAATGCTGTAAATGAGAGGTTAAGCTCCCCCTGGCGGTTTTACAAGGCGATGCCGGATAGTTAGTCATGTGACACACGTGAACTGCGTGATACCCCGGTGGGCGTGTCGCGGTATGCCGCGAAATACCTCACCCATTTTGAATGGCTGCATCTGTACATTAACATTAACACTGCACTCAGAAAGAGAGGGGTTAATACAGACACACTGACTGGACACTACAGTACATTAACACTGCACTGAGACAGAAGGCCTAATACAGACACGGACAAACTGGAAATTACAGCATATTAACACTGCATTGACAGAGGGGTTAACACAGACACGGTGACTGACTGGACACTACAGTACATTAACACTGCACTGAGAGAGAGGGGTTAATACAGACACTTTCTGGACACAACAGTACATTAACACTGCATTGAGAAAGAGAAGGATTAATACAGACACAGTGACTGCACATTACTTGTCTTAAAACTGCACAGAGAGAGGCGGGTTAATACACACAGACTGCCTGGACACTACGGTACTTTAACACTACACTGAGACAACGGCATTTATACAGACACGGACACATATCTGACAGTAAAAGAAAAAGAAAAGAAAGTAAAAGAAAGAAAAGACAGTACATTAACACTGCTCAGAGAGAGGGGAGTAAATACAGACAAACTGACTGGACACTACAGTATATTAACACTACACTGAGTGAGAGGTTAATACAGACACTTTCTGGACACTACAGTACATTAACACTGCACTGAGAGAGAGAAGGGTTTATACAGACACACTGACTGGACACTCCAGTACATTAACACTTCACTGAGAGAGAGGGGTTCATACAGACTGACTGGACACTACAGTACATTAACACTGCACTGAGAGAGAGGGGTTCATACAGATTGACTGGACACTACCGTGCATTCACACCGCAATCAGAGAAATGGGTTAATAAAGACACACTGACTGCACACAACAGGATATTAACACTGCACTGAGAGAGAGAGGAGTTAATACAGACACACTGACTGACTGGACACTACAGTCCATTAACACTGTACTGAAAGAGAGGTGTGAATACAGACACACTGCATTAATATTCAAGAGGAGTTAATACAGACAGACCCTGGAGAACAGGTCAAATTTAAACCAATTAAAATAGTTTTTATATACACAATCATTAGTATATATAAAAAAAATCTAGACCAATACAACGTAAATACAATATTTATAAATGTTGTTTCCTAATTACGTTGGATTACAAATTGATTCAGTGAAACAATTGTTAAATGTGAACGAGGTGTTTTCAGCACCGTAACCGGACAAAACAGTTCAGTTTCCAATAAAGAATCCCGTTGCTACAGATGCAGCCATTCAAAACGCACGGGCGATACAGCATTATTTTGCGGTGCACTTTACGCAGTCTACGAGTTACCGTAAATTCTCCTATAATACCGCAAGCAAAATAATAGTATCCGGAATTTCCGCAAGGTGGAGCTAAGAAAGCTCAACCTCTCATGTTTGAGCTGTCGCCATCAAATTCTTTAACAAAGATATATCCAATAGTATTAATAATGAATTACCTTGGACAAGCTGTAAACTCAAAGTATTGCCCTGGTCCACATTATTTTTTTCATTGACCGTCTCGGTAAAAGTAGCACCACAGCATTTCGCAATCACGCATTTGTTTCCAATCGTGCAAAGTACAGTAATTTTTGAGAATCGATTCACCATGTCTTTCACATGCTCATAAAAGAGATTGATTTAGGAACATAAACATATTACTGTTTGCAAACTGTACTGTATACAGTATGTGTATGTATATTTAATGTCTTAACTGTGCCCATTTAAGTATTGAATATCTATATGGAATTTTACCACTGAAGGGAAATCTTAGTACCTGAGCATAAAAAGAATAGGAGCATACTGTAACGCGTGTGAAGGCCATAAACGATATTAATTTTGGAACTTAAACATACAGTATATGGCTGGTCTCGGTACTTTAAAGAAAAAAATACACACCAGTATCCCATTTCTCCCTAAACATTTTAAGCATCAAAGTCTTTAACTAACGTGATACCGGAGTCAACAAGCATACTTTTAGAATTTTATTAAAAGGGAATATAATATGGAATCGCGTATCTAAAGAAATTAATAACGATATGATTATATTAGTGTACTGCGACAGGGCTGTGTAGGGCTGTTTCGCCTCTCTCTTCATACGACTTCCCTTGTAGCCTACTGGTCTACGTGCTGATTACCAACTGATTACCAACTCACGGGTTGTGTGTTCAAATCCAGCTGGTGCTGGACTTTTCTTTTAACAAACATTTCTTCGAAAAAATAGAATAGCGATATTATGGACAATCAATTGACTTTTATATTTCAAAATATCACAACATGATCGATTCTAAGTCATTTTTGATAACAATGAATAGTCACCTTCTTCCCTTCTGACAACGGTCCCTGCTTCTGCTTCCTGCTTCTATTGTGTGTGCGTGTGTAATAGAGTAAATTTTTATAGAGAAATGGAGGCTGGACAGTATGCGATACAATATAAACATTTCTATTGATTTAAACCATGTTTTGATTTAAATCGCAAACGCGTGTTTAATTATATGTGTTTTTTTCATCATAATCAGGCTAATGCAACATAAATTGATACAGTATCTTTGTCTTCTAAGTATCTTAATAAACTTTCAGCATAGCTTTCTACCCGTTTAGATTTATTTTTCTTGGGATTTTGGGATCAAACGTTGAAGGATTAGATTGTAATCGTTTTTATTTTTCAAATACGTTTTAGAAAAGTGTAATCTATACCTGCCCAGACTGTACGCCTTCCTAAACCCCGCCTTTCACTCCTGTCCTGCTCTTCCCCGCGCACCCCAGCCGGGCGCTCTTCGGCCTCTGCCCGGGACGAATGTACATTTTGATATTTACACCCGGCGCGGCACCAAGGGATTTATAACTGCATTTATAACTTAGTTTTTAAAATTAGTCAAGCAATATGAAGCATCTCCTTTTACTTTTAAGTCCCTTAAATACATTGAGCACAGCTTTCTCACCACTTAAGATTACTTTTTGATACCATCCTTACACAAAGTAGAAACTTTCCAATGACATACAGTACAAGTGGAAAGATTACAGATTTTAATTGTCTTTAATTTTGTTACGTTAAACGTTTCATCTAAACAAACACCACAAAAATATTCTAGATTGTATTTCTGAATGTTGTTACATCTACAGTAGTTCACTGCTTTAAATACATCGAATTAAGAAAGTTAGGTGTAGCACTTTAGATCTTTTTTTCTGAACCAGGGAAAATCTGATCATGTTTCTCTATAACAATAATAAAAAACTTTATTTTACATATCACCTTTAAAAGTGGATCTCAAAGCAATACAGTAGATGGAAAAACAGTTAAAGGTTAAAGATTAGAGGCTTGCCACACCTGGACTGTTAAACCAACGCATTAGCACGTCAAAGTCCATTGAGGAGCCGGGCGCAATAATTGTTTTGTCCCTTGATTTACTGATCTGCATTCATTACAGACATCGAGCTCCTGCTCTTTGCAGACGACCTGGTCCTGCTGTCGCCCACAGAACAGAGGCTGCAGCAGAACCTGGCACTGCTGGAGCAGCACTGTCAGACCTGGGTGCTGACAGTCAATCTGGACAAGACCAGAGTTATGGTTTTCCAGAAAAAAAGCCAGACCTCAGGGAAACTGGTACAAATTCACACTTAACAACAACACATTAACACCTACACCGGGAGCAAGGCCGAATAAAAACAATAAAAACAATAGTGTTAGGCTGGGCAAACGATTTTTTTTATAGAAATACAAAATGAGATATAGTGATGTGTTCCGGCTTAGACATTAAAGAGTACAACCCCCCTCTCTGCGGGAGTGCTGGCTGTGATGAATTAAACCGGTTTCACAGGTATTTTCAAAGTAGAAGGGAGCGAGGTTTCAAGCGAAAGACACCTCCCCCCTTCAAAACTAAGGAAGTACAGTACTTGCTAGTTAAGAAAGCTAGGCTCCTCAATGAAATCATTTAACATGCTAATACTTGGTGTAACAGTCCGGGCGTGGCAAGCTTCCAATGTCAACTCGACTCGATTGGAAGACAATGAACGTATTCTAGCCCTAAATGAATTAATAGCAAACATGGTTTACATAAAGGACATTTTTCCAGGAAAGTTTATAATAATATGATCTATAGTTGAGATCTGAGCCTAAATAAAAAGAAAAAGCATTTTCAGAGAGCAATTCGCTGTGTTTATGTAGTAAAACTGATTAGGTTTATGAGCAATCTAATTACTTATTCGTTTAAAACGCTATATAAAATAAAGTTTATTATTAATTTGCTGGACAGACTGGTGAACATTATTATGGATAAGACAAAGATAACGATCCTGATCAGTTTAGAAATCTGTGTACCGCCCCGCGGTGGCTTGTGGGTTTGTACCGCGCATTTTGAATGGCTGCATCTGTACATCCCACTTCACTCTGCATCTCTCTACTATATTCTCACCAGTAAGGAAAGTTATTTTTTATTTGATGACAGTTTGATAGTTTGTTAAAACGCGTACTGATAATGAGAATGTTTATTTTGTGAGATGTTTTCTTTAAAATTTTGTTATTTTAAAAAAAAATCTCATCAGTGAGAAAGTTATAGACACTGGTTTTAAACACACATACTGACTTCATACAAGTCACCACACTGACCTGACAACCGTTTCATGTCCATTTCTTCTTTTATTTCTGCAGTGACTTCACAGGGAAGCGTGTATCCAACATGATCTGTCAGTCCCTGATCTCCTCCAGCTCCCGACTCCTTCTCCCACAGCTGCAATCTCCACTTCAGGCTCTCGTTTTCCTTCTTCAGTTGCGCCATTTCACTCCCGACACTGTCCTCCACACACTGTGTGATTTTAAACACGGCACGTCTCACCAGGATCTGGGAGATATTGCGGAGTTTGTCTTGAAACTCGTTCTCGGAGTCAGACATCCTGTTCCCAAAAACTTCCGACACTTCATACACGATCGATTTGAGCAAAACCTGCATGAAAGAGTCAAGCTGGGTTGGCAGATTTAACAAGTACTCCGCCATCCTTCTTCAGAGTCGGTCAGAAACAAAGGCTGATTTGCGGTTTAAACAGAACAACTTTATGTAAAGAAAATGATTCAAGCGCCCACACGTGGATGAAATATATACTGTGTCGCGCCGTGTGATGACGTCATTCGTAAGCGCGGCCGCGACGTCAAAACAATCGAGAAGCGGAGCTAAATAAGAGGAGTTTCTGCAGCTGGATATAAACGTCACTGCACCTCCTAGCGCCACCTAGTCAAGAGGAGTGGATCACCTGCGACGTGCACCGTTCGTAGGTGTGAATTTTGTGAAACGGAACAGATTTATTGTTTTGCACTTCCACAATGAAAACGTCTCCCTATGCAGGTTTTAGCTTCAATTTAAGACCTGAACCAGGCTCCTGCTATGATATGCTGCAGAGATATAACAAATGTTTAAGGGGGAGGAAATTCCAGGCGGACATTGTCTAAATAACATCGGCTAAATGTGTCAATGGAACGAAGTTTAAAGAAAAAAAATGCTGTAATATTCTTCCAAGCTGGCAGTATTTATTCTGCACCATAAGCAAGATTTGTATTTCATATTTCGCAAATTGTATGAATTTCTCAAAAAACACGTTGTTCCAAGAAACGAAATAAATACTTCCATTTAACAAAATCAAGCCATATGTGATTGTCCTTAATGATACATTCTGTATGACAAGACAGGAAGAAACGCACCTCAGGATTTTTGACACAGGATCTCCTGTTTATTGAGAGAAGTTTAAACCATCTGTTAGTTTTCATGTCCAAGGAACTCGATGTGCTTTCCGTGTACAACAGTGTGTCCTCTACATCCGCCACTGAAGCACAGCACAGGCTCAGCATCATGACATCTCCCTAACAGAGATGCACAGAGACCTTTTGGTAGGCAGTTGCTCAAAAGGAGAGAAGGGGCACTTTCCTGGGCAGGATTTGTTACATTAGAGTATCCTGGGCACAAATCAGTGCTCGCTTGTATTTCTGTTTTTTTTTAATTTTACAGAAAGTTTAAATGTGACTTCGAAGGCATTATTATTTACAACCTTGGCAAAAAATGGTTGTCTATAATTGTTGATTATTGTTGATTATGTTTGATTAACAGACAAAATATGACAACCCCTCTACTGAGCATATACTTTATTTTCCTGATGTAACAGATCTTAACAAGAGGGCAAAGTAAATAAAATAATTAGCATCTAATTACATGCAATACCAAATGCAATCTCTTTCCATCTTAAGAGCAAGAGTTCACATGATATATCAATTCAATTTGTTTTCCCAAACAAAGTGTCCATTGTGGGACAAATACTCAGGAAGTCGCTATAAGTTATCATCTGGTACCGATTTATTTATGTATATCAGAATCAATGGTGCTCCAGATGATGCTGGAACTCACAATCTCAACATGACTCTGCTGTATAAGTACACTGACCTATTGTGCCACCAGAGCAGCACAAGTCGCTCTCCTCACACAGACTGACGCTGCACAAACAGGGTGAAACAAGCAGGGTTTCGGCTGTGGATAGATCTCCACATGAGAGAAGGGGACAGTAATACAGCAAGGAAAAGTCAGGAGAAGACACTGAAAGAAATGTGCTCACTGCAAAGGAGGAAGGAAAGATGTGGTCAGACACATAAAACAGATTGGTGGATAATTTGAAGCGACTTTTTTGTTGTCAATCAGCACATGGATTTCCCTTCATCTGCGGAAACAAGCCACCTTTTTTTGCATGCTTCTCAACTGCATAAAGGTCCCTAGCGACAGGCCACCTGTTCTCAGTGTATTTCTGTTGTTTCATGGCATCTCGTACCAAATGCACATTCCTTCTGTACATGGAGCTGATCACTTGAAATTTGGCTGTGCAGAGAGACCAAGATGAGCTTTGTCAACTCCAAAGCAGCTCATTTGTAAAGCGCTGTTTGTTCACATCGCTTATGTGGGGCTTATGCACAGTGGTCTTTAGAGGTCTTTGCTACCTGATAGTAGGGCATTGCAGTAGTCTAACCTGCTGTATACAAGAACATGCATTAATTTCTCTGTGTCTTGAGTGGAGAGAAACTGCCTTAGTTTTGTAATTTTACTTAACTGTTGGAAGCATGTTTTGATACTCTTTTACATGACAGTTAAACGAGAGCCTTGTGTCTAATATGGTTATGTGCTGAGTCTTTGAGGCAAATTTTTGAATCCTCTGAGTTAAGTGCTGAAGTTATAGTAGTCCTATCAGTATTGTAGCCTCCAAACAACAGAACCTGTTTTATCAGAGCTGAGTAACAAAATGTTTTCACACATCCAAGTCTTTACTTCATTAATGCAATTAAATAAAGTGATGATAGACGAGTTGTCATTAGGTGTAAACGAAATGTATATTTGAGTGTCATCAGCATGCGAATGAAAGTTAATATTAAGTTTTCGTATTATCCTACCTAGCAGCAGCATGTACAGAGAGAACAATATTGTTCCCAGCACTGATCCCTGTGGTACCCCAAATTGAACTGGTGATATTGATGAAGCAGTACAATTATTAGATATTGGAACATTTATTTTTTTCTTGATATTGCATTTATACTTTCTGTTACTCTTTTCTATACATTAACTGTAGAAGTCCTTCCCAATTTTTCCAAATATCACAATTTGTAGGCATGAAACTAAGGCATGTTATATCAGAATTTATTTTACCTTCATGTACACATTGTAACACTCAACCTCTAAGTAAATAACAAATGCTCAAACATTCCAAACAGTAATTATAAATCCTCTTAATTAATAACTTTGGAAAATCAAGTAAGAAACACTTTAATCTCTGTCTGTAAAAGATTCTTGTAAGTCTTTAATTTTAAATAAGTCTAATGTAGCTGCATATATTTCATGTAAAAGCAGAAGTGTTACACATCCTTAATCTCTTTAATGACCTCTCTGCTAGATAAGGCATCTCAGTGAAAAGTACTGAGCAAGGTAATGTTACAGCTAAATATGGGGGTGTGTGTATAGTGTGTGTTGTGTCATTATTGGTAAATAGTTCAAGTAGGTAGCTGTGTCAGCATGTGTAGGCTGCAAAGAACAAGTAATAGTTTTATTCCATGCTAAAAAGAGAAGAAAATAAACAGAGAGTTTCAGCTGAGGAGCTTTCTTTGGGTGTGACTGATTTGTTTAATGTGTTTTCCTATTGAACAGGAGATCCTGAGTTCAAATCCCAGGGGTGCCTTTCTTCCTGTCTTGTCTTACAAAATGTATCACTATGGATCATCACGTGTGGCTTGATTTGTTTAATGCAAGTTTTCATTTTCTTTCTGGAACAACTTGCTTTTCATGAAATTCATACAGCTTGCGAAAGATGATACAAATCTTGCTTATCAGTGCAAAAGAAATATTGCAGGCTGATAAGAAAGAAGCATTATTTTCTTTTCTTTAACCAGAAGCTTGTAAATGGAGAAAAGGGACACACTTTCTCTGTTAACTGAAAGGTTAGTATCTCAAAACCCAGGTACTGCAATGTAAACCTCATCTCTATGTAATTGGATTTCTTAGCAAAACCTTAACCCACTTGATATTTGCAGGAAATGTGACTGTTTTTGTTAAACAATTAAGTATGTAAGTCAATATCACTGGGAATGGCCAATAATGACCAACATTCAAGGAAATCGTATTTGGCCATGGACTTTGATCTTCCAATGGCTGGAGGGAGAATTCATTTATGCTCTTGTTACACCCTTATTTAAAATATTTAAAATTACAACACAGATTTGTTGGAGAACATGACAAGCAAAAAAGACAGTTGGACAGCATGATTATGTTAGGAGTGTACATTTGTATTTTAATACTTCCATATATTTATCTTAATTTTAATATAAATGTAACCATAAATGCTATTCTATATATATAAATTTTGTTGTATTTTATAATATTCTAGTGGAGGGCACAAGGAGGTCTATTATACCTTGCGAAACACCCAAGACAATCATAATAGAGGCTCATATTTTAATAAAATTTGATTTTAAAGAAAACCAAAATTTGTACAATATCATCCCTCAATATCGATGTTCAGTTGAAGGATTTGAAGAAGCAACATTGATAGGAGAGTACAATGATTTTGGACCAATGTTTGCATCTGAACAATCCTTCCTCCTGGAAAGAAGAATAAACAGGTATGTTTTGAGTCTCATGATGATGCTCTTCTGGAACCCCAAAAAACTTGCAAATTTGTTTTGGATGTATTTTGGATAAAATTATAACTGTCATCGAAGATAAATTTTATCAGTTGAATGCAGTCGTTACTTTTGATTTTTTATATGATGACAGGACCTACATTTAGGACTCAGTACCGATAACACTGATGCTATTGATGGAGTAGAAATAAGTGATGTATTAGCAGTTTTATTTGAGGCAAGAAGTACTAGAACACTTCCTATAAAAATGTTAGGATTCAGAGCAAGAAATATTTTTCCACCTCACCTCATCTAATGTTATTGCATTAACGAGGCTGAAGTTGGCTTCTTATTCGCCAGCCTCTTCTTCTGCCTTAAATGCTGTGATGTTATGCCGCCTTTCGCCTGTAGATGGATCTCTAGAGTCATTTTTAAAAGTACTGTAACGCATACAGCCATCAGGGTGTGTAAGACCCGGCTTACCAGAGCGGTGACGTCGCCGCCCTTCCCTGTGACAGCAGGACTACAGCTAGTAGGGTGTAGAGAGATCTCTCTTTGGCTCACCGGGCTGGGTCCCTGCTGAGTGACATGGGAGTCCTGGGTTTGAGCCCCTGACCCCCATTGTGTTACAGTACTAATCGGGATGGATTACTGTACTTATCCTCAGTAAAGGGGAATATGTAAGTAGTGACTATCCAAGTTGCACTTGTGGATGAAACACATTTCAGAAAACCAAAAGCCAGTTTTCAAAACTCACAATAACACAAACACAATGAGTAAATAAGGCAAAACATAAGTTCACTGGCACTTTCTGCATATTTACCACGACCTTGCCTTCTGATCATAAAAAGCCTTAAAATCTTGCATTTTACAAGAAATTATAATATAGCCGTATTAAATAGGACATTTAGAACATGGCATATGAGAATATATGGTTAACCAAGGATGAGCAAAAGGTGATAGAACTTTTTCCTTATTGTTATGAACCTACCGCCTGGTTATAAAAACATCTCAAAATTCTGACACTGAGGTGTGAGAGATAATGGAACATAATATCAAAATCCTGAACTGTAGGAAATTTTACTGTACCATTTTTTAAATATGACCCTCTGAACATGGCATGAGAGAATGCATTGGTAATGCACTTTCTGCTGTATTGCTATGGCCCTCCCTCTTGAGTAGAAAACATCTCAAAATTCTGATACTGAGGTGTGAGACACAATGTAACAGGCTCTCATAATCCCAAAGTACAAGAAATTTTACTGTATTGTTTTTTAAATATGACCTTGTGAACATGGCATATCCCTCCTTCCTCATTACCAAACATCTCAATGTTCCGACACTATGTAAATTTATAATTACAACACTTCACTATTGCATTTCTGAGTTGTGACATTCTGAACATGGCATGTTAAAGTATATAGCAAAGGGTGATCACACTTTCTGCTTATTGCTATGAACCTGGTTATAAAAATGTCTCAAAATTCTGACACTGAGGTGTGAGAGAAAATGGAACAGACTGTCAAAATACAGGAAATTTTACTGTACTGTTTTTTTACATATGACCCTTTGAATATGGCATGTCAGAATACATTGGCAAATGGTGATGGCACTTTCTGCTGTATTGCTATGGCACTCCCTCTTGATTATTAAAGCATCTCAAAATTCTGATACTGAGGTGTGAGACACAATGTAACAGGCTCTCATAATCCTGAAGTACAAGAATTTGTGCTGTACAGTTTTTTTAAATATGACCCTCTGAGCATGGCATGTGAGGATTTATAGTCAACAAAATAGCACCCATTCTGCCAATTTGCTTTGTCCCTCCTTCCTCGTTACCAAAACATCTTAATATTCCAACACTATGCATTTCTGCGTTGTGACATTCTGAACATGGAATGTTAAAGTATATAGAAAAGCTAGATCAGGACAGGCTAATTGCGATTCATAGTGATTTGTCATTGTCTTAGTTTATGAATGAAGAAAAAACATATTTTTTCAGTAATTACGACACTTCGGAATGACAAAATACGCTTCAATGCCAGAATAAATAATCATGGAAAAAATGATTATTTTTTCAGGTGGGTAGCTGCATCAGCATGTGTAGGCTGAAAAGGAACAAGTAAAGGATTATTTCATGCTGAAAAGAGAAGAAAAGAATCACAATGTTTCGGCTGTGGAGCTTTCTTCAGGTGTGAGAAAGACAGGGCAGTAAGCAAGGATAATTATCTTTTTATGTTTGCTGATGCAGTTTATCTTTGATAACAACATCAAAGACGTAAAGGATTTTTTATGGCTAACAGCTCAACATCATCTTTCTTTTATAACTAACCTCATCAGATCCCTCAACTCCCAACTCTTCCAGTTTCTCACTTCAGAGAAGGATAAAAAACTCAATTATCCTCTACAGAGGAAAACCATCAACACCCCTACCACCTCCACCAATCCTAACCTTGTTGTTACTATACCCTCTGACGTTTCCCTTTCATCCCTTTGCAGCCTCAGCTAACATTTTTAATATTACAACACAATTACCATAGATTGTACAGTATTTTGTTTAAATTTATGTTAAGATTAAGGTAAATATGTAAAAATACCAAAATCCAACTGCACAAAAAAAACTTAAAAATAAACAGTTTAGCAACAGGAAATTGATTCCAGTTGTCAGATCACGTATACGCATACCTTAGCTAATGCAACAATGCTTGTCAAGTTTTCTTTTTAAAATATTTCAGCAGAGGATGCGACAGGAGTATAAATGAGGATTCGACGATCATTTTTTTTGGGTGAATATGGTTTTCTGGGGAGTTGCGATATTGGGCATTATTGGAAATTTCCCAGTGATGCTGACACATGTTAAACACTCAAATTTCCTGCAAATAAAAATTTATGGTTAGGGTTTTACTGTGAACTCCAACCAACCTGTGCAGAGACAATGTTTACATCACAGAAGAAATCCATCCCTAGGTGGGTTCAAACCACCAACCTTTCAGATAATGCCAACTGCATTAACCAGTTGCACCACAGACACTGACAGGTGTCTGACTCAATCACAAGTTTCCAGCCTTTCTTTCTGCCAGATGGCAATATTTCTTCTGCACTGATAACCAAGAATTGAATTTCATTTTTCGCAAGCTGTGTGAATTTCTTGAAAAACACGTTTTCCAGAAAGAAAATGAACACACACATTAAATGAAATCAAACCCTTTTTGATTGTCCAAAATGCTACATTCTGTACCACACGATAGGAAGAAAGGCACCGCTGTGATTTGATCTTTTGTTTATTACACAGGAGCTTTAAGCAACTAAACCACGGTGGCAGAAAAACGCTGTCCTTTTACAGCCACTTGAACACACCGCTCTGAGACACCTGCATTCAGTAAGCACTGAGCCTGCTCTCAGAGCAAGTTGCCTACTTTACATAGCAGCCCCGACACTGAGAAACGAAGAGAAATGGCTGTTATCTGGCATTTTTCATGTCCAATGCGTTTGATATCTTCCAAGGGCGACAGAGTTCTTTTACGACACTATTTCTTCTTTTTCTTTCTTTCTGCACGCTTTGATAAAAAAACAAGAAAATATATATTTTTTCATAGAGAAAACGTACACCAGGAAATGTGTTGAGAAGAAATGATTTAACATGACACGTGACCTAATTTACCAGAGCAAATGCTCACCCCGCAAGGTCTGCTTTACTACTGCAAGAGAGAAGTTGGAGCCTGGTGGATGTGAAAATTTCATGGTTTTGTGGAAGAAAACAGTCTTTATCTGAATTCTAAATCATTTGGATTCTAAATCAATTGGATTAGTTCTAATCATTTGGTGGTTAACAGAACTAAATGCTTTGGAGGTTCATTTAAAAACAGCAGAGCAACACCGTAGCACTTAGAGTGTGCCTGAATTTCATTGTGTAAACCTGGCTCTCTATGAACTCTCTATGAACATGGGCAAAGAGTTCTCATTCAACAGAAGATTGTGATGTGAGAACAGTAATGTGATGTGAGAACAGTAATATAAAGCATGTGGAGATGCTGGGGATTGAACCCGGGACCTCATACATGCAAAGAATGCACTCTACCCTTGAGCTACACCACCCACAGAGCAATCTTTGGAACTAACTTAGAGATGTGCAAATGCTCTCTGAACACAATCCACCACTCACGAAGAATGCTTGCAGTTTCTCGCTTTCGCGTTTCCTCTACTACAGAGTAAATTCATGGGAATGAAGAAATAAGGAAGGAAAAATAAACGCATCCAAGCTTCCAGAGACTGGGAACAAATTAATCAATTTTATATCCAGTCACACGTGCGACGGTGGTTGATTCCCAGACGGGGCTTTTTTCTTTATTCAACTGTCTTTCAATTCTGTTTTCTTTGAAAGCTTTTTGAATCTTTTAAGTGCTCTTGATTAAACTATGCATAGAAACACAGCAGTACTGATGAGTTTCATGGACTGATGCACACTTGTTCAACTCCAGTGATAAAGCCCTTTCTGCAAATAATGTAGAAGAATGTAAACGGGTGAAACAACGCACCAACCACAGGAAGGATTGTGTTCTTTTTTAGTGTGTCCCTTTGAGATGCCTCGTCAACGAACACAGCAGTTAGAGCTGGGCAAATAAGTCATAGTGGTGTTTGTCTTTGCTCGCCAAATAACTTTGCAGCTGAGGAAGAGCACCATGGAAAATACCCAACTCAACAAGAGCGCGCATTGGTTACTCTTGCTCTTAATGCAAGGAGCTGTTTTTTTTCTCGCATTAATCATTATTAACCAGAAACAGCAGCACTACTGGTCGCATTTGTGATTATGTCACTTATCTGCTTCAGCAAAGTCAATAAAAGACTCTCTGAAAGTAGTAAAGCAAAACTGAATTATAAAATCATTTTAGGAATTCTGAGCAATTCAATAAGAACGTTGAAATATTTTAATAGTATCGTTGTTATTTGGAGAAATCAATGAACTTGTGATTTTATATGCATTAAAAGACAGCCATAGAAAAAACAACAGTGCTGATTATTTTTCCGGAGATGGAGCACTCATGACTTATCCGAGCCAGTTGAGAAAGCCCACCCAGTGGATACTCTAGCAGAACGTGTAAGAACGTTCACCATTGTAACCAAGGCAACCACAGGAACAACATCAAGAAGCACAATCAATTCACCATTTAAATCTTTTGGGTAAGGTATGCTTTGTGAAAGCATGAAGTAAATCCCCTGATCTCTTTTGAACATGGACAAAGTATTTCTGATGGAGCGCTATGTGTAAATATTTAATAAGCTCCACCCCTGCCAACGATTCGGTGTGAAGATGTAAAAGTTTCACAGACAAAAGCAGCTCGCCACCACAGCCAATAGTAATTGTACTTGCCAGCACACTACCATGTGCACTGGCTCAAAAGTGATCTTGGCAGACGTTGTTCCCTATGTGAAGCTGAAAGTGCCAAAAAGCATTTCTGTTGAGAAAACAAAACCTTTTGTTCTGCCTTGATGTTAAGCTAACAGCCTCTTTTTGAAAGCCCATTTCTAAACTCCTTATGGAGCCTCTTGAAGGAGAGCAGAGATTTGAACCAAAGACCCCAGAGAGACTAGAGCCTAAAACCCAGCTCCTTAGACTGCTCAGCCATGCTACCATTTACCTTCTTGATCTTCCTCACATTTATGCCATGCCAGGGGGGGGCTTCAGCTCTTGTCTTTAGTTCTAGTGGTCTCATGAGGCGTGGACGTGACCACACCTGTCAGCACAAACACTACTTTCAACAGCACACCCCAGCACTAACAAAAGGGGTGTGTTTCATCCTTTGTGCTGTTTGTAGGGTGACACCTTCACGGAAATCCAATTAATACTTTAGGATTCAAAGATCAAAAATCAAAATCCTGCTATTAATGTTTCTTTTTTAACAGTTCTTCAAATCCTTCATTTGAACGTCGATTTTGAAGGATATTGATGATAATACCACACGACTTGTGGTTTTCTTTTGATTTTCTAAAAAAAGCCTTATGATGAAACCTTTCCCCATACTACTTTTTCGTACGGGATCAAAAATCACACAAAATATCGGAAAGAAATGGCCTTTCTTTAATTAAGGAAATTCATGAAGTAGAGGAGTGACAGCATCACAAAGGTGTTGATCACTTTTTCATGTTACGCCCTGTGTAGGTCGAGATATACTCTATTAATAGTGTCCTTTCGTTTTTAGCATTTTTTCATTTCTTCTCCCACCAGCCTTTACAAGACAGCCAGTTTTTCCCAGCAATGTGAGAAATGAAGCAGTTGAGAGTAAAGCGACCGAGCACTTTAAGGAGCTAGATTCAAGCTCCAGTCACTAGGGGGGTATGAGCTGGAATCCTACCACTGCCTAATATCTCCTTAAGAATCACTTTTTGTTGTTGCCTCCATGCGATTACAACCAATTTCAAAACAATTAATTTGAGCAACAGTAATAGTCAAATGTGAGGAATGTCCCTGCAAAGAGTGATCCCATTAAGACAGACACATGTCCCACTTTAATTTATCAAAGCTAGATATACATTTTCTCATGCAACTTTATTTCAATAGACATTTGATTTCTCGAACACCCATTTTGTAAAATAAAGAGAAAACGAAAATATATGGGTGTCAATCTTTCAAAGTGTTTGTTTAAGAACTTTGATTCTGGCATCATTTTCAACCCTCTAACCCCCCCACCGGCGTCAGACTAGCTCAGGTTTGTGTGTTACACTAAAATTCCACTTCATTTCAAATGCAAATAAAAAACATCTATGCCTATAAAACCTATCTTTGATGTATAATAGATCTCTATCCATATGTGTATAATAGTCCTCCACAGTTAATTGTATAATAGAACTCCAACCATTTATGTATAATGGACATATAATTATAGATGTGTAATTGCTGTATAATGATATATGTATATTAGAATTTCATTCTAGACAAATTACGGACCACATTTATACCTCTAAGGTATGCATTTAATAGACATATATTCTACATCTTTTGCCCACTGGGAAGGCTTTACACACAGTCTGGGGTATTTTCCCCTTTTATATTTTTGCCATTTCATATCGAACCTGTTATACTAGCAAAAATGCACAGTAGATTGTACTTCATAAAAATATACAATTCGCCGCTGGTATAAACAGATGTGTGCCTTGTTTGCCTTTGTAAGCATTTGTTTCAAAAATAAGTTCACAATACGATAAAAACACAGAAAGCACAAACTTAATAATACAACGATACAAAATCAAAATCAAAACCAAATCATAAAGCCAATTAAGTACCTATCCTTTGAAAACAGAGAACACTTTTATATCTACAAAAAAACGTGACATTTGTATCTACTTTTGAATTACAAAGCAGACAGATTAGCCCCTGAATTCAAAGATCAGATCTTGGCTAAAACAAGACAATTAAATGGGAGCTGAATTCGGAACAAGAGCCTCTGCTTTGTGGTTTATTGAGCTTTTGATCAACGTCTGATTGAAAAAGATTTGCTATTTTAACTCTTATATTAAAGAACACAAAAAGGACCTTCCTTTGAGCCAGCAACCGAAGGATTTGCAGCTGTTTCCACTACAGGCCTCCACTCTACCAATTGAGCTATCAAAGGGCTGTCAACAGCCTCTCTCTGGCACATACTGCCCAATGTAGTGAAATGTTCCGGGTGATTTAAATCCCAGCTCGACATCATGTTTCCAACTCATTTCCTTAGTCTTGTTTACCTTGAATTTAAGCCACAAACCAGACTTCTACTGTATAAACTTTCGGGGATATTACAAAATGTTTGATGGGGCATCAATCATTCCAGACGGAAATTGACTCCTTTTTTTTCTCGATGGATCATGTTAAACATTTCAATTTGATCGAGAAGAGGATCACCATGAGAAACAGAACAAACTGTTTAATTCTGTCTTTTTTAGGAGCTGTATCACAGCTAATGCATGTAAAGCCTTCAGTATGCGATAATGAGAGTTCAGTTATCCCAGAGAGTGAAGAGAACTGAAATTTAGTAAATTCATTTTAATACAGCATAAATCTTCATACTGATCTGTCACTTCAAGATATTTACAAGAGCCTACCAGGAGTGGGGTTTGAACCCACATGGATATTTGTCCATTAGAGTTTAAGTACAAACTCTTAACCATTAGGCCTCCCTGGTGCACAGCAATATTTGACAGCCCCCTGTCACAGAAACGTACCCCGGTCTCCCACGCAACAAGCGGGGGTACTCAACACTATACTAATGAGGAGTGCTTGTCCGCAGCTGAGCATGAGCTCTGTTCACTGTCAGCAGTCATTTCCTCTTTTCCAAAGACGTTTTCGCCTGCTCTCATCTTTTTAAAGACGGTCATAAACGCTCAAGAAGTAATTCATTTGAGTTTGAAGTCTGTTTCTGTTGTCTCGGCTCTTGATGAAGAGCAGCCGTACTGTACTTCTACATTGTAAATTATTTGAAGACCAAGAAACAGGAACGTGGCGTTAGTTGATATAAGCACTGAATGGGTTAAAACCTGGCTCTTTTAATTGCTAAAGCGATGCCTTGAGGAGAATAAATCAACATATTCGCACAGGTCACTTGGCCACTGACAAGAACAATCAGCTACCACTGTGGTTGTTATTATTATTATTATTATTATTATTATTATTATTATTATTATTTAACCAGTTGGGGAACGAAACAGTTGAACAATCCCACTGCTCTTATGGCAAGAAAAATAACATGAGACCACTGTAAGAGGAAGAGTGTTGTAATTGTTTGCACAATTGATTTCATTTTTCCCTCTTATGGGCAACCCTGTGATATTTATTTTTATCTTTGGTGTCGTTCACGGGCAAGTTCTGCAGCGATATTTGCTGCAGAAAGTTCTCCGGAGCTCCGTATTAAATCTGTTCTCAACTGCAACGGACAGAAGACGACTGATCTGTTACAGACATCTATGTTAACCTCTTTAGAGCTATATATGCCATGTGTTTCTTTTAATTGTAGATTAACACTCCCAAGTAACAGCACCTTACCATATATTGTAACGCTACAGTGTTCACGTGCTGCCACATCAGGTCAGCCCCCCACCATTGGGGACTTGAACCTGGGCCTCTGGCATCACTCAACAGGGAGCCAGCCTGTTGAGCTAAAGAGAGACCTCCCACCAGCCCACCGGCTGCAGCCTCTGCTATCACAGGGAAGGGCGGTGACGTCACCGCTCTGGTAAGCCGGCTCTTACACACTCACTGGTGGCAGTATGTGTTACAATATTGGTGGTGGACATTAGCTGCTGTTTTTTGTAATGATTTGCTAACTCTGCTGTAAGCTATATAAAGTATATCAAGAATATAAAACATGCGAACTTAAATGTTCAAAGTTTTCAGGCTCTTTAGCATTTCCTTCACATATGGGAAAACTTCGATGTGTTCTTGTCGCTGTTCTCCACGTAGATAATCTACACGAGAGCACGTGTAACTATGGAAGCCAGTTTCCGCCAGGGAGTAAAAAAAAAACGTGCTATGGTATCTCAGAATTGCAACTTAGTAACTCAGAATTGCGACTTATTATCTCAGAATTCTGACTTAGTAACTCAGGATTACTTTATATCTCGTATTTGCGACTTTATATCTCACATTTGCGATTTTGAAATAGCCCATATTTCATTGGCTGCCCTTTTGTTATTATAATGTTTTCTGGTTCTAGGGCTTGTACCCCTCACTGCATTGGCTTGAACCCAGGTCTTGCCAGCTGAGCTTAAGAAGACCTTATTTTTTAAGTAAAAAAGGACATAGAATGGAAATATGTAAAAAAGTATAAGTTTCGGCTTTTATAATTGTGAATTCTTCTGGATGTGAAGTGTCTATTTCTGTATCTTATTTCATATTCTGTCTCTGTTTTTGTATTTCTGGTGTTTAAATATATTTTTTTGTTTTAAAAGCCCACCGTCCACTATTCCATCCGGGTACTATGGAAGCCTCACTGGCAGAAATGGGATTCCATAAAAATTAGTGTAATTAATTTGATTTTTATCAGGGCACTGTACAAGACAAGTCTTCAGGCCTATAGATCCTATGATCCTGTACGATTCATGAATATAGTGTAACGGAACGGCCGACATACAGGTTGTATGATCTGGTTGCAGTGTGGTGACCGCCCTCCCCTGCACATAACAGGGATACTGGCCGCTGGGGCTAAAGAAAGTGTTCTTTAGCTCAGCTGGCAAGACCTGGGTTCGAGCCAATACAGCGAGGCATGAAGTAGGGTAGGAGTGGCGAGGGCACAAGCCCTAGAACCCGAATCCATTACAATAACAAAAGGACAGACAATGAAATATGGGCTATTTCGAAGTCACAAATGTGAGACATAAAGTCAAAATTCTGAGATACCCTAGCGTGTTTTTTTTACTCCCTGGCAGAAACGGGCTTCCATATGTAACAGTACAGGACACGCAGTGAGGAACTCACACAACTTTTGCATAGTGATAGTATTTCTTACCTTTTTAATACTTCAGTCAAAAATGTAGAGAAAGTGCTCCTGTTTTCACCATTATCAGAACTATGATGCAACAGAAATATTTACTCTCATAAAAGTATTGTAATTACCAGAAGTTCTGTTCTGTTACAGTCTTAAATGACACAAACCTTCTGTCTTACTGCTTTGCACTTCTGCAGGAGCCAGTTCAGCACACAAGGATCCTCAGGCAAACAAATGCCACAATCGCTTGATTAAAGCCATTTCTCATCCTTTCTCTTAGTCAGTGCTCCTACAGTATTGTATGCAAAGGAAGCGACTTGAAAATGAAAGGTGTGATCATCTTAACGAGAGTCTTCATGAAGGCGTGCATCGGCTAGCTCTCCACTGGCAATTGACTGGGCTTGTGAAGAAATCAATCTCATTCAATGACCATACAAATTGCACAGCTTAAGGCACATGAAGAGAAATGCGTGTGATGTGATTGACACAAAACAATATTGCTTCACATTATCCACAAAGCTATTTTGCTTGACCGACCTCCTCTTCCTACTTTTCAGTGAACACAATTATTTCAGTTTCTTCTCTTGTATTTTCCTTACTATTTTACTGTCCTTTACCCCCATGTGGAGATGTATCCACATCCGAAACCCCATGTTTCACCCTGCATTTGTGCCAGTTTTACAATCTGTGTAGGAGCCTGACTTACAGAGGTCAAGAGGTGCAATCGGTCAGTGTGTGGTACTTGCACAGCTGTGCACAGTGGAGTTATACTGAGGTTGTATGTTCAAGCCTTCCCTGGAGCCATTAAGTCTTTTGAACGTTTTCCACCAATAAAAAGTTCATTCGCCATAGCAGTTTCACTGTGACTTTGCAGGTATTCATAATGAGAACAATGTGTTATATGTGATAAATTTCCACACTGGAAAATATTGGAGAGAAATGGCTTGTCACACTATTTGCAGCAGGCACTCAGACACAGAAACGTCATGTCACTAAAGAAAATTCATGAAGAAGAGGAGTGACATCATTGCAAATGCGATATTTTCTGATGGCTGTTTCGGTTAATAATGATTCACGTGGGAATTTCTGCTGTCATTACCACTAATAGTGATAAAAACAGAAGACTCACAGCTCTCTGGATGTTGGTCTGGACTATAGAAAGTGTTTCTATTCGCAAGCGGCTCTGGACCTCAGCACCTGTTGATGGGTCACTTCTGTCAGACACACCAGTGGAGCCCAAGCCCACCTACACACACATTCACACACACTGACAGATATACACTTACACACTCACAGACACTACACACAATCACAGACACAACAATCATTTATATACAAAATCAGACACTCACCCACACACATAGACAGTATATACACACAAAGATACCGCACACACTCTTAGGTACAGATGCACTATAACACTAATGCAGATACTGCTAATACTGCAACAGTAACACTATCACCATAAAATACACTATCATTGTTACTAACTTGTTCATCATTATCACTATCATTGTTACTGACACAAACTACTACTAGACTAATAATACTTATACTAACAGTAATACTGTCATGAAAACGAACATGACGATAAGTCTTAATATTCTGACATTAACAGCATAGTTATCACTAATATTAACATGAATACTAAACCTATCAGTAACACTATAGTCATTAATACTCACATAGGCACTACACACACTGACAGACATACCCACACATAAACTTACAAATATACAACAAGACACTGACAGACACCAGAAACTCACAGACACCATACACACTCATTCACAGGCATGCATTCACATAAACAAACAGACACTACGCAGACACTCACAGACACACACTTACAGACACCACACGCTCACACACTAACAGACACAACAAGCTCACAGACACATACCCACACACATCCACACACACTTATCTACAGACACACGATAACTAACACTAACACAAATACTACAGCAGTAACACTATCACTAAGACTTACACTATCATTATCACTAACACTGACACAAACTACTTATGATAACAGTAATGCTATTACTAAAACTAACACTACTACTCTTAATTCTCTAAAAGAAACACTATAATTATAATTAATATTAACATTAGTATGAACATTAAAACTAAAACTGTCAGTAGCGCTTTGTTATTAATACTCACATGAACACAAGCACTAAAACTACTAGCTGTACTCTCACCAATATTAACATGAATACTGTAACGCATACGGCCGACAGGCACTGTGTAAGAGCCGGCTTACCAGAACGATGACATCACCGCCCTTCCCTGTAATAGGAGGACCACAGCCGGTAAGCTGAGAAGAGGTCTCTCTTTAGCTCACCTGTTGAGGGACGCTGGAGGCCTGGGTTTGCATCCCTGACGGTGCGGGGCCGACCGGAAGCGGTAACGACAAGGGTGCCTGCCGGAACCCCGAAGTGTTACAATACACCAGTATTAGTATTAGTTATCTATAAAAGATCGTAAGAACGTCAGAGTAAGTCCCGTGTAAGCAGTCATTTCTTTCCCGTTTTATTCTAGCTTCACTTCCACACCATCAATGAAAGCCTTTCCACCCACGAAGTAGGCTCTGCGCCCTCTCTCCCTGGCGCTGGACGCGGCGGCGCGCAGGCTGCTGTGGCCCTGGGTGGGAGACACCAGAGACGAGTTGCTAAATTTAACATGAAAACACTTATATTAGTTGCTACCCATGACATCACATCGCTCTTTGTGACGAAGGCGAGACACATAAACGCGCACAGTGACGTGACGGCCTGTCGCCGTGGTTACCATGCTTATGATTTATAAACACTGGAAGAAATGCATTTACAGTGCCTTGGGAAAGTATTCGGCCCCCTTGAACTTTTCAACCTTTTGCCACATTTCAGGCTTCAAACATAAAGATATAATTTTTTTATTTTATGTGAAGAATCACCAACAAGTGGGACACAATTGTGAAGTGGAACGAAATCTATTGGATTTTTGAAACTTTTTTAACTAATAAAAAAATGAAAAGTGGGGCGTGCAAAATTATTCGGCCCCTTTACTTTCAGTGCAGCAAACTCACTCCAGAAGTTCAGCGAGGATCTCTGAATGATCCAATGTTGTCCTAAATGACTGATGGTGATAAATGATTACACACCTGTGTGTAATCAAGTCTCTGTATAAATGCACCTGCTCTGTGATAGTCTCAAGGTTCTGTTGAAAGCGCAAAGAGCATCATGAAGACCAAGGAACACACCAGGCAGGTCCGTAATACTGTTGTGGAGAAGTTTAAAGCCGGATTTGGATACAAAAAGATTTCCCAAGCTTCAAACATCCCAAGGAGCACTGTGCAAGCGATCATCTTGAAATGGAAGGAGTATCAGACCACTGCAAATCTACCAAGACCTGGCCGTCCCTCTAAACTTTCAGCTCAGACAAGGAGAAGACTGATCAGAGATGCAGCCAAGAGGCCCATGATCACTCTGGATGAACTGCAGAGAACTACAGCTGAGGTGGGAGAGTCTGTCCATAGGACAACAATCAGTCTTACACTGCACAAATCTGGCCTTTATGGAAGAGTGGCAAGAAGAAAGCCATTTCTCAAAGATATCCATAAAAAGTCTCGTCTAAAGTTTGCCACAAGCCACCTGGGAGACACCCCAAACATGTGGAAGAAGGTGCTCTGGTCAGATGAAACCAAAATCGAACTTTTTGGCCACAATGCAAAATGATATGTTTGGCGTAAAAGCAACACAGCTCATCACCCTCAACACACCATCCCCACTGTCAAACATGGTGGTTGCAGCATCATGGTTTGGGCCTGCTTTTCTTCAGCAGGGACAGGGAAGATGGTTAAAATTGAGGGGAAGATGGATGCAGCCAAATACAGGACCATTCTGGATGAAAACCTGTTGGAGTCTGCAAAAGACCTAAAACTGGGACGGAGATTTATCTTCCAACAAGACAATGATCCCAAACATACAGCAAAATCTACAAAGGAATGGTTCACAAATAAACGTATCCAGGTGTTTGAATGGCCAAGTCAAAGTCCAGACCTGAATCCAATCGAGAATCTGTGGAAAGAGCTGAAAACTGCTGTTCACAAATGCTCTCCATCCAACCTCACTGAGCTCGAGCTGTTTTGCAAGGAAGAATGGGCAAGAATTTCAGTCTCTCGATGTGCAAAACTGATAGAGACATACCCCAAGCGACTTGCAGCTGTAATCGCAGCAAAAGGTGGCTCTACAAAGTATTAACGCAAGGGGGCCGAATAATTTTGCACGCCCCACTTTTCATTTTTTTATTAGTTAAAAAAGTTTCAAAAATCCAATAGATTTCGTTCCACTTCACAATTGTGTCCCACTTGTTGGTGATTCTTCACATAAAATAAAAAATGTATATCTTTATGTTTGAAGCCTGAAATGTGGCAAAAGGTTGAAAAGTTCAAGGGGGCCGAATACTTTCGCAAGGCACTGTAAACTGTTACTTTCATACATTTATCAATTGGAATATAATTTTCTAGTTCTAGGATACAGTAACCTTAATAATAATATGAATAATCATTGTTTAATTTCGGATTGAACATTATTAACACTAAACGCACTATGGTAATTGATCGATAGAGTCTTTATTGACTTTTTTCTAGATATTGAAAACCGGGTAAAGAACAGGAAAAGAATCAGTACTCACCAATCGGTGAAGTTAATCAATTTTTCTACTGTTCTACTGTTCTACTGTTCTTCAGTTGAATTAATTGGTTGTCGATAGATAAGAGATCAATAACTCTCCTCCGTGCGCTCAGCGCGCCTCGCTCTTTGATCCCGACGCTCTGGCTGGTGTCTGTGACGTCACAGCGATCTTTCTGACAGAGCAGAGCGCGTCTCCGCTGGAGGAGACTCCTGTCCGGAGCCCGGGAAGCTTTTCTTACAGATATAATGTCTCCAAAAAAAAATAACAAAAAACCGGGCTGTGAAGAGAAGCGAATCATAACAGTTGGAGAAGGAGAGCGACAAACCTAGGAATTAAATTCATTAAACAGGAAAAAAAATAGTTTACTTCACAGATGAATGTGTTACAAAGCGTACCCGTGTGGAGCAGTAGAGAACGAGCACAAGTCCCCGAAATAAGCACTTTTAAGGGTTTACACAAATCTACAGAGTATAGAAGCCAGGAGGATCAGACTCCTGATCCTAGAGGTTAAAATGTGTATCCTGGTTTAATTTCCACCCAGCTCTCAGTTCTATAGGTAGTCTGATGATTTAAATTAACTGTATAACTGTTACAAGACTTTATCTAATAGTAAATTTAGAAGACTGTGAGACACTTATGAGAGCAGCTGAATCCCAGGGCTGTATATTTATAAGACTCTCTGTGAGAGATGTGTGGGAGACACTGAATTCCAGGGCTGGTGTGGATCACACACAGACAGGTCTTCTGTGTGATCTGAGTCCCACTGCTCAAAGCTACAGACTGGTCAACTAGTCACTATCTAGACACGACCATCACCCATCGGCTACTAATAATCAATATACTGATCAAAGTGTCACTATTGGTGTTTATTACATAAATACTAAGATAATTCCACACTCACTTGTGTCATAAAACATTTATAAAAACATCTTTGGAGGCTGACATACAGTAAAGAAAGTAATACTGAAGGGCTGGAGGTCCTGGAAAGGGTTAATAGAAGCTTTTTGCTTCTGCCCTGGAACAGAGCCCACAGCTGCCAGATCAGTGAGTCTTGAGCCCAGTTCACAGAGAGGAGAACCAGGAGCTCTTTTATGTCTCTAAGAGGACTGGGAGAAAGGAGAAAAGGGGGAGATGTGACTTGAGTCCAGGCTGTTCTGTCTGATATTGTTCATGTAGCAGCACTGATTGTCTGAATATCTTCTGGTTCTGGATTGTGAGGATAGAGAGCAGTACGGAGTTGAGCTTCTGTCTGAGTGTGAGTCTAAATAGTGAATCTGACTGAGAAGAGAATAATGTTTTTTTTTTATTCTGCCTCAGAATTTTTCTTCTTTGCCAAGTGGTGTTACATCCCCTTCAGATACTCTGCACAGACTGCCAGACAGAAGAGGAGAGAGAGATGGACAGATAAGAGCACACGCAGCGAGAGAGACATACGTCTTGATTTACTTTGAAGCAAGTGTTCATTTCCCTTCTGGAACAAGTTGTTTCTGAACTTCAAGAAATTCAAACAACTTATGAAAGATAAAATAGTCTTGCTTATCAGGACAGAAGAAATACCGCAGGAAAATGCCAGTGATTTTTCTCCTTTTAACGAATAGTGGAGAAAAACAACGGCAGTGCATTTCCGTCGGCTTGATTTAGCTTAATACAAGTATTCACTTCCTTTTCTGTAGATTACAGCCTGTGAAAGATGAAATAAAGTTATTGGTTATTCATGGTCAGTGCAGGAGAAATACTGCTGGCTGGCAGGAAAATGTCAGTATTTTATTTTAACTACAAACGTATGAATGGCAAAAAGCAACGGGAATGTGTTTCTATGCAGTTGTTAAACAAAGGGCTGGTGGTTCAAACCCACTCAGGGATGTGCTTCAGATTGTTCCGCTGTAACCATAATCTCTGCTTAAACTTGATGGGATTTCTTTGCAAACCCTCTTGATTTTACTCGTGTGGAACTACAAGTAAACAATTAAGTACCTCAGTAAATGTCCAAGAGAACCATTTTCACGTGTGGAATTTTATCTTCAACTGTCTGTCAGGAGAATTCATTTATACACCCGTTGTATCCTTAGCAAAAATATTTTAAAATTAGAACACAGATTTGTTGGAGAACTTGACAATCATTATTAAATGAGTATTATACAAATGTGCGTTGATATTTTGTATATGTACCTTAATTGTAATAAATATAAACATAATTGCTTTGATATGGATGTTCATTTGAAGGATTTGAGGAAACTATCAAGGATCTCAGAACAACCAAAGATACATTTGGGCATCTGCTACTGGTAAAGATTAACGAATACAGTAAGTGTGAAGTTTGCACACACACGAGAGAAAAAATCAGTTTTAATTCACTTCATTAAACTGACGGTGTGTATAGCAGAGGATGGTTTCAATCCATTGACCTCTGGGTTATGGGCCCAGCACGCTTCTGCTGCGCCACTCTGCTGACAGCTGTCGCAGCATGATTCAACACAACTGCTCTATCTTTGCTTTCTAGAAGTGCGCCCGAGATGAAAAGTCTAAACAGTAAACGCAGACATCACTTTGAGCACTTGGTCTTTTATAGTACAAATATCACACGCTGCACTACATGGGCGTGTCTTCAAGATCGTTGTGAACCAAAGCTTCTGCTTTTCAAGGCAAATGATTCTTTCGTCGTTAATTCCCAAATCTTCAATGAGAATCAGTGAAATGAAAACCAAACACATGTACACACTCGCGTCCTAGCGTGAAAGAAAAAAGATGGAAGCATTTGAGAAATAACAAGAGTAGTCTGAACAGCTCCAGCCTGTCAACTGCTCTACAAAGTGATCGCTACCTCCACACCCAGTTTATAACACTGAAAATGATTCAGGAAGCATAGCAAAGGTCTAAAACCAGTGGTTGAAAAGCGTCTAGATACATAAAATGACAATTTCTCAAAAGTAATATCTTCATCTTTGAAATATTGTCATCCATATATTTTCGTTTTTCTCTTTTTTACATATCACGCTTTCGAGAAAAAAACTCTTGTAATGAAGGCTGCATTAGAAAATGTGTATCTAGCTTTTTTTCAATTAAAACCAGCACATCCCAGTGGGCAAAAGATGTAGAATATACGACTATTAAACCCATACCTTAGACGTATAAATGTGCTCCGCAACTGGTCTGGAATGAAATTCTAATATACTTATATTGATATACGTCAATTAGACATCTATGATTATATGTTCATTATACATAAATGGTTGGAGTTCTATTATACGGATAAATTTAGAGGACTATTATACATATATAGTTAAAGGTCTATTATACATCAAAGAAAGATTTTTATAGGTGTAGAAACTAGTAAATAAAGCCAATGATTTATTTTTTAAATTTATTCTTAAAATATACAATTATTCACACCTGAAAAATATGTAGTTCAAATTATACATTATATACAATATTGTAATCAACAAATGGCTAATCATCATAAAAAAACACAACTAGTAAACTTTAATTACAAATTCTAGTAACATGGCAATATATATATAGTAATGACAAACACAAACTAATTACATGAACACGCTAATATTTGACTCAAAACTACATTTCGATTCAAATATAAATTTAAAAATTTACAACTTCTATATTTCCACGAAAATATTATTAATGTATCACAAACGCTACTTTCTAAAAAAGACAGAATTAAACTGTTTGTTTTGTGTCTCATGGTGATCCTCCTCTCGATATGAATGAAATGCTTAATATGATCCCTCGAAAAAGAAAGGAGTCCATTTCCGCCTGGAATGATTGATGTCCCATCAAACATTTTGTAATATCCCCGGAAGTTCATACAGTAGAATACTGGTTCGTGGGTAAACAAGACTAAGGAAACGAGTTGGAAACTTGATGTCGAACGGGGATTTAGATCACCCGAAACATTACGCTACATTGGGCAGTATGTGCCAGAGAGTGGCTTTTTCACTCAGACGTTGATCAAAAGCTCAGTAAACGGCGAAGCAGAGGCTTTTGTTCCGAATTCAGCTCACGTCTGATTTTCTTGTTTTGGCCAAGATCTGAACTTTGAATTCAGCGACTACTTGGTCTGCTTTGTAATTCAAATGTAGATACAAATGTCACGGTTTTTTTGTAGATATAAAGGTGTTCTCTGGTTTCAAAGGATAGGTACTTAATTGGCTTTATGATTTGGTTTTGATTTTGTATCGTTGTGTTATTAAGTTTGTGCTTTTTGTGTTTTTAACGTATCGTGAACTTATTTTTGAAACAAATGCTGACAAAGGCAAACATGGCACACATCTGTTTATACCAGCGGTGGATTGTGCATTTTTTTAAGTACAATCTACTGTGTACTTTTGGGAGTATAATAGGTTAGATATAAAGTGGCAAAATATAAAGGGGGAAAATACCCCAGACTGTGTGTAAAGGCCTCGTTGAGACTGTTGTTCTCTTGTTAAATATGGCGTACTGTGCACGAAATGTTACAGAAACACAATCTGATATTTTAATAATTTATAATAATAATAATAATAATTGCTTACACTTATATAGCGCTTTTCTGGACACTCCACTCAAAGCGCTTTACAGGTAATGGGGTCTCCCCTCCACCACCACCAAGTGCTCTCGGATCCAAATATTAAGTTCTAATTTTTTTAAAGGTGATATCTTCTCTTCCTCTAGTGGAAATCACACGATGTGAGCAATTGTTTTTATTTGTTTTTTTCACGTTGTGATCCAAAGAGCCTCAGACGCACAGTCTGACAGTAACCGAACCAGAATGGATTCTGTTGGGAGCCGGACTGAGCTCATTCTCACTCCCTGTACTGAAAAGAGAATCAGCTCTTCCCCGGGCACCATCTACAGCTGCTGGATAGTACTCTGCGTCCTGCTGCTCCAGCAAATATTTTGATGAAAGACAGATCACTTGTGCGCTTTTAACTTTCTCGCAGCTACAGACGATACCGAAGCTGGCGATATGAAGGCAACCGCTGGTACACCTTCTCTAACTTTCACAATCGCGATAAACATTTTTTTTTAAAAAAAGACCTTTGAAGAACTAGATATAGAAATATATAACTAGATAAAAACATTAGCTTTATCGGTTTTTACATTAATCGATTTTGAATGTAATTTGATCTTTTTACATTGCATTTTACATTGAAAAAAAAAAACGTGCATACCTAATCCACCGACGGACAGAGCAATATTTTACGTTGCCTTCCAGAGCTTCCAGCGTGTGATGGATTTGGATGGGCGTCTGTATGATACCACTACAGCACTGGCGCAGGTGCAAAATCGACTTTCACAGGACTTTTTCAGTGTCTTCTCCTCTCTCAAATGGACCGAAGCACAGGAGCCAAT
Organism: Lepisosteus oculatus; assembly: GCF_040954835.1. Classification (NCBI taxonomy): domain Eukaryota; kingdom Metazoa; phylum Chordata; class Actinopteri; order Semionotiformes; family Lepisosteidae; genus Lepisosteus; species Lepisosteus oculatus. Next base: position 9,994,636 of record NC_090709.1, on the reverse strand, counting down.
ATCAGAGAAAACGACAGGTGTTTAAACAGAGTATGTCCCAATGTCTGCGACAACGTTTTGTCATTTTGTATAAACGCAAACGGTTCATCATTTAAAAGCCAACATCATTCTTTTTCTCACTGGCGCAAATACGCTACCACACATGCGAGCTGTTGTGTGAAAGAAAATTCATATGTGCGTAGGAAGGCAGAATAAAATCCAGAACTGTATTGGTGATATCGATAAACAGGGCTCATGTTCACAATAAAACTTTATTGTATAAAACGTAAAAATTCGTAAATATTTGTTTTAATCATGCAAAGTGTCTGTTAAACCATTCATGAAGGATTCTTAGACAAAAAAAACACACCGTTATATGAGAAAATATATTTACTATATGTGCATTTAACTTACTTTTTAACAATTTTAGTTTCAAGGTCAATGAAAATTGTTTCCCTGCTTTTTTGTCATAAATACACAAGCTTGTTATGTCTTGTGTCAGAAATAAACTGCATGAAATTTGCTAAAGCAACAAAACGTAAGTGCGACAAAGAAGACAAACATTTGCGTTTATAGTGCAATGTTATCTCGAGCCTTTAAAATTACTTTAAATGCAATTTGTTTTTCTCTGTAGCTCTAAGGCTTTGTCATTTAGGTGTGCTGTTTTTTTTACATGTTGTAAAAAAGTCGCTAAATCATACGAAACATAAAAACTCCAATTGTAAACAATTGACCATTCATATTCCTGAATTTTAAACCTATGGAGTATTTATACCTTGTCTTTGTATTTGTGCATATTACAGAGCTCCTTTTCAAAAGCTGTCAGTATAGATTAGTGCTTAGGTTTCCTGTTTTTTTATCCAGGTGGTCCAGATAAGACTCTTGGTATAGGAGCGCGTCTGTGTTGCCTTCTGGATTTCAAATGAGCAGCTCAGTGCAGAAAAGAACCCTGTAGATTAGCATGTACATTTGCATGGACAGTAGATTTTTCAGAAAGTGTAATTGGATTATAGCACGTGCCCCTGACGATGTTGTTGATACGTCATATGTGCTCTTTTTTGTATTATATGTATTTTTGTTGTTCAAATAAGAAATATTTTAAAAAAACTTTCAGGATGGTTGCTGCTGTAAAAATAAAATGACATCAAGGGCGCTGTATGCAGAGGTCTGAAACCTGCTCCACAGAAGAACTTTATCCAGAGGTGTTAAAGAAAATTGATTTATTTTCCTGACTGCAATGTATGGTGAAGCATAAAATCTAGCTGCATAAATCTCTATTACGTGTCATTTATGAAGGCGTTTCAAATAGCAGCCAGTGAAGGATTAACGCTTTTGGAGCATGTATTATGTTCTAAATACTCTTATTTAAATAAGCTTAAATTCGCATACTGTTATTTAGACATTGCAAACCAGTCTGACCTCATACAACATTCTGTGCCCGCTGAGTAGATCTTAAAGCAGCTTCAGCCAGAGTAGCAGTAATGGCAACACAGTGCTTGGAGTTCAGCTTTTCTTATTTCTTCTGCAGAACCACTGGTATCGGAATATACTGATCCGCATAAGAAGCGCTACGTGTTTCAGATAGTTTTTATTGAGCGCTGCTCTAAACTTTACATTTGCTCAGGCTTGTTTTCCCCATGAAAAAAGACATTTCCTTAATTACATTTAACTTTTTTTTCCCTTATCATCAAGTAGAAATAAATAAAACATATCGTTCCATTTAAGAGCCACATGCAGGATGGCTGGTGGTCCAAGGCGTTGCGTTCAGGTTGTAGTTTCCCCTAGAGATGTTTGTTCAAATCCCACTTCTGACAAAGAAGTTAGAGTAGAAACGATAACATCCCTAAGTAGAAAACATCTCACATTTCATGTGTTTAATGTTAAGTGTCTTAGTGGTTGCCTCGGTGGTTGATGGCTCTTCTCTCTTGCAGGGTGATGGCAAACTTCTTGAGAAAGGGAGTCTCCTACGTAAGGCTGCTCTTCGTCAAGAGCGGAGACAAAAGGAACAGACTTCAAACCGACATTAATTACTGAGAGCAGGCGAAAATGTCTTTGGAAAAGAGGAAATGACTGCTGACCGTAAACAGAGCACCGGAAGAGCGCTCCTCGTTAGTATAGTGCTGAGTACCCCTGCTTGTTGCGCGGGAGACCAGGGTATGTTTCTGTGACAGGGCACAGTGTCCACGTGGGTTCAATCCCCACTCTTGGTAGTGTTGTAATAAGTTTTAAGTGACAGAACACTTTGATGATTTGCACTCTATTTAAATATGAATTTACTAAATTTCAGTTCAGTTCTCTTCACTCCCACTCCCTGGCATAACTGAACTCTCACTATCGCATACTGAAGGCTTTACATGCATTAGCTGTGATACAGCTCCCCAATAAAGACGGAATCAAACAGTTTGTTCTGTTTCTCATGGTGATCCTCTTCTCGATCCAAATGAAATGTTTAATATGATGCCTCAAGAAAAAAAAAGGAGTGAATTTCCGCCTGTAATGATTGATGCCCCATCAAACATTTTGTAACATCCCCAGAAGTTTATAAAGTAGAATCCTGGTTTGTGGCTTAAATTCAAGGTAACCAAGACTAAGGAAACAAGTTGGAAACTTGATGTCGAACTGGAATTTAATCACCCAGAATATTTCACTACTTTGGGTAGTATGTGCCAGAGTGGAGTTCTTTAGATCCGTTTGACAGCTCAGTTGGTAGAGCGGAAAACTGTAGTGGGAACAGTAAGGAATCCTTAAGTCGCTGTTTTGACTCCAGCTGGAAGGAAGGTGCTTTTTGTGAACTTTAATCAAAGAGTTAAAATAGCGAATCTTTTTCACTCAGACGTTGATCAAAAGCTCAATAAACGATGAAGCAGAGGCTCTTGTTCCGAATTCAGCTAACATCTGATTGTCTTGTTTAGGCCAAGATCTGATCTTTGAATTAAGGGACTACTCTGTCTGATTTGTAATTCAAAAGTAGATACAAATGTCACTGTTTTCAAAGGATAGGTACTTAATTGGCTTTATGATTTGGTATTGATTTTGTATCGTTATATTATTAAGTTTGTGCTTTCTGTGTTTTCCATCGTATTGTGAACTACTTTTTTAAACAAATGCTTACAAAGGCAAACACAGCACACATCTGTTTATACCAGCGGTGAATTGTACATTTTTATTAAGTACAATCTACTGTATTTTTAGAAAAAAATGGCGTACTGTGTACGATATGTTGCAGAAACACAACCTGATATTTTCATAATTATTATTTTAATCATTTGACAAGTATGAGGTCCAGGATCCAAATCTTCAGTTCTGATTTTTTTTAAAGTGATATCTTCTCTTCCTCTCTTGGAAATCACAAGATGTGAGCAAATGTTTTTTGTTCTTTTTTTTCACGTTGCGATCCAAAGAGCCTCAGACACACAGTCTGACAGAAACCAAACCAGAATGGATTCTGCTGGAGGCCGGACAGAGCTCATTCTCACTCCCTGTGCTGAAAACAGAATTATCTCTTCTCCGAACATCGTCTACAGCTGCTAGATATTGCTCTGCGTCCTACTGCTCCAGCAATTCCTTTGACCAAAGACAGATCACTTGTGTGCTTTTAACCCTCTTGTAGCTACAGGCTCTTTAATGGCTCATGCTGATCGTCCTCTGGATCCAAAAGAAAATTTTAAAGCTGATGCATTTTCGATTGTAATTTGCATCTAGCTACAACGTCCCTGGAAAAAATATTTTATTAGTTGTGTGCAATCGGTATCTTTTACTTTACAGATGGTAGTGGAAATAGTTTTTAAAATGTTTTCTAAAGAAGATTGTATTGCCAGGACCTGCCTTTAGCGCTCAGTAGCGATTACACTGTTGATATAGATGGAGAAGAAATGTAAGATGAATTGATGATCTAAGTTAAAATAGCCCTATCACGCCTCCTGTAACAGTGTTTGTATTCATAGCAAGTAATATTCTTTTTCAAACCCGAACGTTGCTTTTGCATTAAGTGTTACATAACAATTACCGGTTTCGGTAGCTTCTGAAGAGTGCACTTTTCCAAACTGAAGCCTATAAGAACATTATTCAAGATGCACCATGGCCCAGAATCGTGCATCGGGACAAGGATTAACATCAATTGAAAGAACTCGCAAATAAAAGATTTGACCGAAAAATTAAATGAGTAGGCAAGTATTAAAACAACACCATAACTTCTTGACTTCCAAACTCTTTCCTGGTTCAGACCATGTAAAATGACATCATCAGTGGAGTCATGCCGAGGTTGTGAGTTTAAGCCTCACCTGGAGCAGCCTGGTTTTCTGTCTTGACAGGTAAACAGTGTTTTGTGTTATTTGCTAAATGGAGAGAGGATTCTGTGTAAATTGTGCTCCTCCTGGAAGAGGTCAAGATGAGATGTTCACGAGGCTGGTGGTAAATATCCTATCCAGGAATATTTTTTGTTCTTTATCGGGGAATATCGAATATCGGGGCTGTATAAAGGGGCTGTAGGGGGTCAGATCTATAGATGTAGTAAACACATCAGTGGAGACGGTGTGTCTGCTCTCTGTGAGAGAGACGGGCGGAAAGAATAATCTGTGGTCTGGGAAGAAGAGACCCTCTTTTGAAGAGCGGCGCTCCTCACGGAAGAGAATGAAAAAAATATTTTTCAGGGACGCTGATTTTTCTCTTTGGGGGAATTAATGTGTGACCTCGTGGCGCAATGGTAGCATGTCTAACTTCAGATCAGAAAGTTGTGAGTTCAAGTCATGTTGAGGTCAGCTGATGTGTTTGCAGGTGCTGCTGGTGCCGAACCCGGAAATTACACCACGCGGTTGGGTTTTATCTGTACACCACTTAGGTAATCTGAACAAAATAACAGAGCAGTACAGAACACGCAATAAGGAGCTTATGCAGCGAGTAATCTTGAACACGACGAGAGAAAACTGCCCATCTGCGTAACATCATGTCCGACTTTAGAGACAGTAACATCAGAGAATGGAAGTTTCAGACCATGTTTTTGTTACAGGTTCAAGCAAACCTGAAAGTTAGGGAGTGTTTGGTCACTTTTGTATGAAAACGTGTCTGAAGCCTGTAATTATAATTCGCCCTTTTTTAATTGTGGTTGAAATCCACTCCTATGTACCAAGACCTTACAGTATATTCATGTTTACTTAAATGACTAACGCTATTGGACATTAGTTGGTGTCTTTTTTTGTAATGATTTGCTATTTCATGCAGGAAAGAAAGGAACCCAGACCCAACGTTTGCTTTCAGGTGCAGTTCATTTACATACCGGACATCTATTTCTGAGGAGCCTGATTTAAATCACACAACCCCGGAAGAAGTCGAATCGATAATCTTGTAAACCGAAATAAGACGCGTTATCCATTAAACCACTAGCCCGTCACGTAAATGAATTGCACCATGGTGAGTTCAGTGCCGCTACTAGTAATACCCCACCCCCATCTTAAATTTCTAAGTGAGAAACGTGTTTTCTACATTTTTGTCAGTTTTAAAACTAGGAGTATACGGCACTCTGTACAGTGTACGAAGTAAATTATTTTCGCAGTAATTAATTTATTTACACGTGTATACTAAATATAGTAATAAATATAATAAATTAATTAATTACTGCAAAAATAATTTACTTCGTACACTGTGCAGAGTGCCGTATACTCCTAGTTTCGGCACACACGATATATACAGTAAAAAGCCTCAGGCACTGTGTTAGATGTGTTTTCAACATTATATATGCGTTTATTAATGTCGTCGATTTTACAGTTGCAATTCGACATTGATTATACGTCGCGGCGACGTATATATACGTATAGCCGTATTTCACCATGAATATACGTATATTCGACGATATATATATATACGTATATTCGACGAATCACTGCCCACTGGGAATAGGTTTATTCCATGCTGAAAAGAGAAGAGAGAAAACATAGCTGTGAAACCTTCTTCAGGTTTGTTTTCTCTCTTCTCTTTTCAGCGTGGAATAAACCTACAGTATTACTTGTTCCTTTGCAGATACGAATGCTGACGTAGCTACCCACCTGAATATATTAAACGCTTCATCTATATGATTAACATAATGTTCTCCTGAATAACTACTCGAAAGAAGCCGTAGCTCAGGTGTTAGAGAGATTTGAAATCGGATCGGTGGATTTAGAGTCCAGACTGCGAACCGACAGCTGACACAGGTCTTTTATAGAACCGTTTTGATTTTCTCTACTTTGTCCCCGTGACGTCATTGTCCTGCTCGCAGCCGAGCCCGACACACGATACTGTCTGGTTTCTGTCACTGGGCGGGTCTGTGTTGGTTCTAATGCCCCAGTATTATGACGGGGACACTAAACTGTAAACAGGTGCCGTCCTTCGGCTGAGACGTAAAACCGAGGTCCTGACTCTGTGGTCATTAAAAATCCCAGGTCGTCTCTTGAAAGAGTAGGGGTGTAACCCCGGCATCCTGGCCAAATTTCCCATTGACCCTTACCAGTCATGGCCTCCTAATAATCCCCATCTCTGAACTGACTTCATCCCTCTGCTCTCCTCCCCACTAATAGCTGATGTGTGGTGAGCGTTCTGGCGCACTATGGCTGCAGTTGCATCATCCAGGTTGGGCTACACATTGGTGGTGGTGGAGGGGAGTCCCCATTACCTGTAAAGGGCTTTGAGTGGAGTATCCAGAAAAGCGCTATATAAGTTTAAACAATAATAATTACAATTATTATTATTATTATTATTATGTAAAATGCAATAAAAATATCATGTTTGAATAATGTAAAAACTGATAAAGCTAATGCTTTTTTCAGGGCTATATCTACTTTTTTAAAAAAAGAGAAGTCTGTCGCGATTGTGAAATTTGGAGAACATGCACCAGCGGGTGCCTTCACATCTCCAGCTTCAGTCTCGCCTGTAGCTGCAAGAAGGTTAAAAGCGCACAAGTGATCTGTCTTTGGTCAAAGGAATTGCTGGAGCAGTAGGACACAGAACAGTATCTAGCAGCTGTAGACGATGTTCGGAGAAGAGATAATTCTGTTTTCAGCACAGGGAGTGAGAATGAGCTCAGTCCGGCTCCCAGCAGAATCCTTCCTGGTTTGGTTACTGTTAGACTGTGCATCTGAGGCTCTTTGGATCGCAACGTGAAAAAAAAAACAATTGTTCACATCGTGTGACTTCCACGAGAGGAAGGGAAGATATCATTTTTAAAAATATCAGGACTGAAGATTTGGATCCGGGACCTCATACTTATCAAATTATTAAAATAATAGTTATTAAAATATCAGATTGTGTTTCTGCAACATTTTGTGCACAGTACGCCATCTTTATTTAAAAATAAAACAACAGTCACAACGAAGCCTTTACACGCAGTCTGGGGTATTTTTCCCTTTTATATTTTTGCCACTTTATATCGAACCTGTTATACTCCCAAAAGTGCACAGTAGATTGTACTGAAAAATGTACAATTCACCGCTGGTATAAACAGATGTGTGCCGTGTCTGCCTTTGTAAGCGTTTGTTTAAAAAAGTAGTTCACAATACGATAAAAACACAGAAAGCACAAACTTAATAATACAACAATACAAAATCAATACCAAATCATAAAGCCAATTAAGTAGCTATCCTTTGAAAACAGAGAACACCTTTATATCTACAAAAAACTTGACATTTGTATGTATTTTTTAATTAAAAAGCAGACAGTGTAGTCCCTTAATTCAAAGATCAGATCTTGACCAAAACAAGACAATCAGACTTGAGGTGAATTCAGAACAGGAGCCTCTGCTTCGTCGTTTATTGAGCTTTTGTTCAACGCATGAATGAAACAGATTCACTATTTTAACTCTTTGATTAAACAAAGTACACAAAAGGTGCCATCCTTTGAGCCGGAATTGAACCAGCAACCTAAGGATTCCCTGCTATTACCCACTACAGTCCTCCACTTTACTAACTGATCTATCAAAGGGATGTCAGGAGCTGCTCTCTGTCACATACTGCCCAATGTAGTGAAATGTTCTGGGTGATTTAAATCCCAGATTGACATAGTTTCCAACTCGTTTCCTTTTTTTTAATTTGAATTTAAGCCGCGAACCAGCATTCTCTGTATAAACTTGCAGGGATATTAAAAAATGTTTGATGGGGTATCAATTATTCGGAAATGGACTCCTTTTTTTTCTTGGGGGATCATATTAAACATTTCATTTGGATCTACAAGAGGATCACCATGAGGAACAAAACTAAGTTTCATTCTGTGTTTATTAGAATCTGTATCACAGCTAATGCATGTAAAGCCTTTAGTATGCGACAGTGAGAGTTCAGTTATGCCTGAGAACTGAAATTTAGTAAATCCATATTTAAATAGATTGCAAATCTTCAAAGTGTTTTGTCACTGCAAATATTATTACAGGGGTTTACCAGCTGCCGCACAAGTAGTATAAAGCGACACCTTTCGTCAAACTTTTGACAGGTACCACGCCCCCTTTTCCATCCAATGGTCGTCCGCGGTGTTTGGTTGTCCCGCCCCCCAGCCATCCAATGGCGTGTTGTTATTTGTGCATGTCCCGCCCCCTCAGGAGCCAATGGTGTGGGTCGGAACCCCCACCGGCCGGTCGCCCCAACGCCTCGGGGTCCCAAAGCCCCCAGCCGGCGCATCCCTGGGTGTGTGCGAGTGTGTATTGGTTTGGAAGTGGGAGCATGTCTGCCGCGGGGTTGAGTGCGCTCTATTATAACCCTAGGAAATCGGGCAGTTACGGCGGCGCAGGGGGTCTGTTGCGGGCCGCGAGATCCCGGGGTGTGCGCGGCGCCAGCCGCGGGCGGGTGGTCGAGTGGCTGTCCGGCCAGGCTGCTTATACGCTGCACAAGCCGGCGCGCGTACGTTTTAAGAGAAACAGGACGCTGGTGTCCGAAATGGACTGTCAGTGGCAGGCCGACTTGGTGGACATGAGAGAACACCACGCGTTCAACGACGGTTTCTGTTACATCTTAATGTGTATAGACATGCGGTCTAAATACGCTTGGGCCGTGGTTGCTTATATGCTGCAGAAGCCGTGTCTCCAAAACAGCCGGGGTGCAAGCAAACACACACACACTGACTGCGTAAAGTCTCACGGAAAGAAATCGCCGGGCAAACACCAGGTGAAATGTGAACCGCTTTATTTCAACAGTGGGTTTTCAAACACAGAAACAGCGCAGCAGCACTTTTTACACAAGTTACAGACTCCAGTTTGCAAGTATGTGAAATGTGAACCGCTTTATTTCAACAGGGGTTTTCAAACAGTGAAACAACGCAGCACACATGCGTTACCGGCTCCTGTTTGCATTCAACAATTAAATGTTGGTGCGGAAAATTAGTTCGGTACACGTAACCACCACCCCTACACTGCTGAGAAACTTTGCGGCATCTGAAAAAGCATTCATAACCCCCTTCCGCTCACCGTGTCTAAAGCCATGTGAACCACACTGGGCGATCCGATCGAGCAGGGCAAAAAAATTTGCCTGCGTAACCAGCGGGATGGTGTTACCACAGGTTCTGTGCAAAACACGCTGTATTTTGGAATACACACTGTAGAACCCCCCAGGCTTCCTTTTCTGATCTGAAAACATCAGATCTGTAATAATTTCACTCAAGTTCTCGACATACGCATCTATCTCTTTAACAAATTTAAGGACATTAGCATTCGACTCTTTGTTTTGCATATCAAGCTTTGTAGAGAGAAGTGTGTAAAGCACTCTTAGTAAGAATTCAGACGTATACATTCGAAATTCTTCATTCTTCGGTCGATGGCACACCCGGGTCTGTAAAACAGAGTGAAATCTGTATTCACATTTTACATAGATCTTTTTTTTTGCGTCTGTAAAAATAAGAATAGTGTTTCTTTTGCAACACATCAAAAGTCACGTCTACTAATTTTTCATCCAGCTGTTCAAGGGTGGCGTGTACATGCTCGTATGGGGAGTGGTCCTCAATTATATTTTTTAGCAACTGTTTTATGCACCGCTCAGTGTCATTTGTAATGGTGTACGAACCCAGACACCGGGCGGTGTACAGAACAACCGATAAAATTCGGGCTAAACTGAGAGACTTATAAATTTCTAAAGCGGCAAACGTCACATCTTCAAACCCATCTGCGTAGCCGACAGACAGACATGTGTGGCCCCGCTGCCCAGGATGGTCAATCAAACAGGCCGGGCAGTCATCAACCAGGACCCCCTTTAAACAGTGTTTGAAGATGCAATAAACTACTGCTTTCACAATCTGGGGCATAACATCGGGCTCATAGGGTCAGGGGCATCAGCTTTATTAACATTTGGGCGAACACACAAGCATAGACACGAGACATTCACATGTGTCGGTAGGCTGAAGATTGACCCGTCCACATCCTCTTTATTCTATTAAAGGAAAAAGAAAAGGAAGGCTTAACAAAATAGACATGCTTTGCACCTAAAATACCGAGCATTTACACTTTTGAGCTAAGGTTTTTCGTTAATATTTACCATTTGTAGCGTGGTATCATTGCTAGCACCCGGCTGTTCTTCAACATCTGGTACCCCAGCTGAACTCACACCCCCACCGCGGTCACAGGGTTCAGAGGGTGGGTTCGGGTTTTGCTAAAAAGAAGACCAAGTATTAAAATGACATACGCTAAGCACCGATACAACAATTCCACGAGCCGAAAAAATATTTTAGCCGCCTACCTCTTCGCTTTGTAGAGTAGCGGACCCCGTTGTTTCTCCACACAAAGAAGCCATCTCAGCAGCTCTGCGGTGTCTGACAGCGCCAAGCACGCACTGCGGCCCTGTCAGGTCGGAGCGTTTAAGAATATGCGCCAATGGTGTAACACGCCTACATAACACAAGACATTTTACAATTGGTTGTGATGACCCCCCCCCCGATTTATCGAGAGCGAGAAGTATTCGCTTATCAGTTTATAAGTTTTAAACTTTAAAAGTATTAACACACAACGCAAACACAAATGATGTGTTTCACCCGACAAGAAATTTTAAACACGCGTGGTTGGTCTTAAAGTTTTTAAAATAACGTAATAAGACACAGTTTATTTTTAATAACACATTCGCGACAGCTTTTTCGAAAGTTTGGGCTAAATTTCCACAGCATAAAAGCGCCAGCATAAAAGTCTTTAAGGTGTTAACAGACAACAAATGGTGGGGTGTTGTTCTACAGACTGTAACGGATTGTTCTTAAAGTTTTAAAATTGTTTCCCGGTAGAGATGATTTGTGATGATATTGGAGACGGGGGGTGGGGAGGGGTTAGTTACAGGCTCTGGAATGCAGGGGGGGGCTAAAATTGACACCAGTGAAAGTTTACAAACATTTTAAATTCATGTAAAGTTTTCTAATTTACAAACACCACATGTATTTCACGCAAAAATGTTCTTAACAGCGCAGCGCTGAAAAATAAAACCTCAAAACGTCAAGCTTGGTTTCTGAACACGTCCCTATAAAGAACAGATACATAATAAAAACATTTTGCTTGATAATATTCCTAGCGGTCTGCTGGTGAATCAAACAAAGACAACGCGGTACATTTTCGCCACGTTTTAACAGCTAAGAAATGTAGACACCGTTGTATGTCTTAAAATAATATAGATTTTAACATTATAACGCGCTATATTCGCTTATCAGTTTATAAGTTTTAAACTTTAAAAGTATTAACACACAACGCAAACACAAATGATGTGTTTCACCCGACAAGAAATTTTAAACACGCGTGGTTGGTCTTAAAGTTTTTAAAATAACGTAATAAGACACAGTTTATTTTTAATAACACATTCGCGACAGCTTTTTCGAAAGTTTGGGATAAATTTCCCCACAGCGCCAGCATAAAAGTCTTTAAGGTGTTAACAGACAACAAATGGTGGGGTGTTGTTCTACAGACTGTAACGGATTGTTCTTAAAGTTTTAAAATTGTTTCCCGGTAGAGATGCATTGTGATGATGTTGGAGACGGGGTGTGGGGAGGGGTTAGCCACAGGCTCTGGAATGCAGGGGGGGGCTAAAATTGACACCAGTGAAAGTTTACAAACATTTTAAATTCATGTAAAGTTTTCTAATTTACAAGCACCACATGTATTTCACGCAAAAATGTTCTTAACAGCGCAGCGCGGAAAAATAAAACCTCAAAACGTCAAGCTTGGTTTCTGAACACGTCCCTATTAAGAACAGATACATAATAAAAACATTTTGCTTGATAATATTCTTAGCGGTCTGTTGGTGAATCAAACAAAGACAACGCGGTACATTTTCGCCACGTTTTAACAGCTATGAAATTTTAGACACAGTTGTATGTCTTAAAATAATATAGATTTTAACATTATAACGGTCTAAAACGTTTTCTAAAATGTTTCTTAAAATAATTTCTACAGACCAGTACGTGCACCCCCAACGATACCTAAGATTAATGGTTTTATGGGGGGCCATGTGTGTTTCTTAGAAGAGAATGTTTAGCGGCTTGAGTATAAGTACCAGCGGTTTAACAGGCGAAGTTTTAGCTGCATTCCAATTCCTACAGTCTCACGTTATCGCCTAACTCGTCAGAATGGACCACACCGATCAATTGCAACAGTCTGAAGATAGTCTGTTTACAGAATTAGAACTGTTCGACTTGATAGACGAAGCCGCGGATTCAACGAATTTCAGCGGTATGTATATCTGGCTTATTGTGAGGCAATTACAACGTCGCGGTGCATGTCTCGTGTTAGCTATAGTTACAAAACGTTGTATAATATTTGTATACTAGGCAATATTGAATGAATATAATGGAATTACCCGCGATTGGTGTCGTAATGTGGTCGTGACTGTGTGTATCCATTCATTTCCAATAGCCCCGAAAACCACGGGTGTAAAAAGACCAGTTACGGTGCAGCACAACACCGGTGAGTAATTACGACAATGTTTTGAATAACGCTTTACGACCATGTGAGTCTTAAAGACACAGGGGTATATACGCCGCACCAAAACGCGCATGTGTCTATTCCACAGATGCGGGCGAAGGGACAAGTCGCCACACATTTAAAAAACCCCGTTTGGGGTTTGCATTACCAACCCAAAACCTTGTGGTGACACAGGCCGATGTTCACATCATACCAGACGGTGCGGGGGATATTATCAGAGCGCCTGAGAGAAGAGGTTGGTATTATATAAAACATTCTTTTAGCCTGGTCATTTAAACGTGTCTATAATAAAAATACATACCGTTTTTCTATATTTTTCACTAATGGTATTTTCCCACTCCGTACAGACCCCGGACCTTCAAAAAATAAACTGCGGCGCGCCTACAAGTTAACTGGGGCATCAAGCTCAAAACGTCTGAAACCAACAGGCAAAGGTTAATATAATTTAAGCGTGGTCAAGATGTGTTATGATCCACTTACGGTAAACGTTACTTCTTTTGTTAGGCTGTTAATTCGCTGAAAGATCCTACTTCGCGGAGTTTTCTGTTTGGGGGTGTTAAAAAAACTTATTTTAAAACTGCCTAGCTTTTAAAGTTAAAAGCGACTGGTGTGTGCGTGGGTCTACATGTCGTTAGCACGCCGCTTGACCCAGTAGCGCCACCACCGACGTCAAGGAAACCGGTGTAACAACATGGCCGGGTAACTTGCTCCATTCACCCACAGCCCTTTGTGTAAGGATGCACCATATGCGTGGCGTTTTTATCATAGTTATCGTAGTTTTCTGACTTTGACAGTTTAGATTTCATTGATTGTTGTGTTGAAAAGTCTTTTATTTTTATCACAGTGTTGTTTTCAGATTTTGAGATGTGGAGCATTGGCGTGGTAATAAAAAGTCTTATTTTTTCACACAGCATCTGTATCGACGCGCGGTGAAACAAATGCGGTGGAAACGTCGGAACCCATGGTGGTGACTGCATCCGAGACGACTGTTAAGACGTCGACCAAAGCCAGACGTGTCAAGCCTGCGGAGCGAAATAATAACGCGCCTAAAGACTTGGTGTTGGGTGATGTGCTAGACTCCGTGCGCGGTATTACACAGATACTAACAACGGCGAGGACTAGTGAGGTGACCAAAAAACGAGCTTTAGAGCGTCTAAGAGCGGTTTAACCCGTCGTACAGACCTTGTTTCCAAAACCGATCCAGGTTTTCGCCGCTAACATCTTAGATATAATTTCTAAAGAGGATGCCGCTCTAACCTCTGGATTTCAGAACCTGTTGATGCTATTTCATGCTTCATCGGTGGAAATCCCCGGTGATAAATGACTAAACATGCGGTCTAAAAAGTGCTTAAAAGACCAACCGCTTGCCAACCGCAAGCTTTTGTACATAAATAAAAGAATTAAACTGGCAAAAGCATGTTTGTTGCGTCGTCAAAGATTCAGAGCGAGGCATCAGATTTCCCAAGGGTCGCCAGAGCCACGCAATGAAAATGCAGTGGTAGAAAATAACTTAAGGCCCGAGGTTGTTGTGGCAGAACAGGATGGTGGTAACCCAGAACCGGTTGTACTGAACGATCTGAATCAGGTTGGTGGCGGTGCCGGGGTGAATAGAGACCCCATGGTTTTCCTGGAGTGTATACGCCGTTATAACAGGTCTTATAATAATTTTAGAGCAACAGAGCACCATGAAGAATTTCGTTTTGTTAATCTCGACAGAATAACCTCGTATGTACAGGCTATAGACGCTGTGCATGGTGCAGTCCAGAGAATATTGGATGAACTTTCTCCAAACATCGGGGCGAATGATTTTGTACAGCTGCGTTTGACAGCGGGTGGTTTTAACAAACCCTTGTTCTCACGCAGGAGACACCCCGGAGAATTAAATGCGGGCGATTTTTTAAGCCACATCTCGGACCTCTTACAGAGCCACACAGAGGTTCTCACCGATGACACCCTCCGCTTAGTGGTGACGATAGTTAGGAATATGCAGGGGGGTGCCCGCCGAAGATTTAAATCCGTTCTGTACAGCCGGGTAATTGCGCAGAAAAAAGCACACCTTATCGACTTACATTACACGGGGGGTAATCTGTGTTTCATGAGGGTTGTACCGATGGGGAAATGTTACAGGGCGCTAAACGAATGCACAAAGAGTTGGGTTTTCCAGAGAATCGGAAAATTAGTTTGTCAGACATTGCCGCTTTTGAAAAACATTTAAAGGTGGTTATTAAAATTTTGTACCACGACCAGGGTGATTGGAAATATTTTACAACGGGGCCCACACCGCCAAATTCTAAAATACTTTTTGTTCTACTGCATGAAGAGCATTTTTATGGGGTTTTAAATATTAAAGCTTTTGTGGGGGCGGCGTATTTTTGCACTAACTGCCACGCCGCGTATAGCCACAAGAATGCACACGCCTGTGTTAAAGCTTGTAAAACCTGTTTAGATCCCCAGTGTTGCGAAATTGATGCTGAAATTCAGAATTGCCCGGCCTGTAAGGTCTTTTGTCGTAGCTCACAGTGTTTGGCGAGACACTTGCGGAATGCGGCGACGGGTGTGAGTAAGTGTGAGCGCAGGGTCTTTTGTGAGAAATGTGGGGTTTATAACCTCGCAAGTCACAAATGTAAAGAGAAACTGTGCTCGCGTTGTAACAACGTGATCGACACCCCGGACACACATTTGTGCTACATACCGCCTTTGGACAACCCCAAAATTTCAAACAAGTACATTTTTTTCGACTTTGAATGCATGCAGGAAACGGGGACCCACATACCAAATTACGTCCACGCCCTTCATATTGACAATAAACGCAGCTGGGAATTTTATGGTGAAACTTGTCTAAAGGATTTTGTGTGTAAATTTATCGATAGACGTTTCAAAAACCATACGTTCATATCGCACAATGGCAAGGGATATGACAATTACCTAGTGATCAGGCAGTTGTTAGCTGAAAAGATGGACGTTGAACTAATTAATCAGGGTGGTAAGATAATGTGTATGACCGTAAAAGCTCTGAACATCCGATTTATCGATTCTTTAAACTTTCTGCCTATGAAATTAAGCAAACTGCCGGCCGCCATGGGGTTCCCCGGGTGTAAGGGTCATTTTCCACACTTGATGAACACTGCAGAAAACCAAAATTATGTCGGACCGATGCCTCCGCCTGAACTGAGCCGAGTTTTTGGTTTGGTATGAAGAATGCCGGGGAAGTGTGTTTAACTTACAGAGAGAGTTGAAACGTTACTGCCAGTTGGATGTGGCAATTCTAAGAGAAGGCTGTGTCAGGTTTCGGGACGAGGTCATGAATATGACCAGACAGACACGCGTGACTGAGTCAGGGGCCGCCAGCGTTGTGTGCATCGACCCCTTTCAGTTTGTGACCATCGCTAGTGTCTGCATGGCCATGTTCAGACTTATGTTTTTACAGGAAGAGACGATTGCGTTGCTACCCCATGACAATTACCACCGCCAGCAAAAACGATTTTCTACACCCAGCATTCAATGGCTTATGTACATCGAACACAGAGCGCGTTAAAATCCAACACGCGTTAACCACGGCCGGTGAGTTCAAGGTTGGCCCATATTTTCTGGATGGGTATGCTGTAATTGACGGAGTGCCGACAACCTTTGAGTTCAACGGTTGCTTTTTTCACGGTTGTAGCGTTTGTTATTGTGAAAACGATTTTAATCAGCTGACAAACACTACTTTTGGTTGGTTGTACAGAAAGACGATGGTGAAAATTAATTTTCTCAAAATGAGAGGTTTTAACGTGCGTGTTTTGTGGGAGCACGAGTTCAGAGACATGCTTGTTGAAAATGGAGACTTGGGTAAATTTCTAACAGCCGCACAATTACCAGAGCCTCTGCAACCTCGCGAGTCGTTTTTTGGGGGGAGAACAAATGCGATTTGTTTGCATTACACAGCGCAGCCCGGTGAAAAAATTCATTACTATGATTTCACCAGTCTGTATCCGTTTGTGAACAAAACTAAAAAATACCCACTGGGCCACCCCCGAATAATATATAACAACTTTGGAGATTTAAAACGGTATTTCGGTTTAGCGAAGGTGAAAGTTTACCCACCCAGACGTTTGTACTTTCCAGTTCTACCAACCAAAATTGACAAAAAACTGTTTTTCACGCTGTGTCGTACGTGTGCTGAAACAAAACAGACCACCCCCTGTGAGCACGGTGATGAAGATCGCGCCTTGACTGGTGTCTGGTGCACCCCCGAATTACAGAAGGCCATAGACCTGGGGTATAGAGTGTGTAAAATTTACGAAATTTGGCATTTCGAAAAGGCCTCACACAATCTTTTTACCGACTACATCAAACTGCATCTGAAAGGGAAGCAGGAAGCTTCGGGGTTTCCAGAGTGGTGTACAGATGTCGCGAAACAACAAAGATATATCCGCGAATATTATGAAAAAGAGGGTGTCCGGCTGGCCCCCGGCAACATTAAAAAGAATCCGGCCAAAAGACAGCTTTCAAAAATTGCCTTGAACAGTTTGTGGGGGAAGTATGGGCAAAGAGACAATTTACCACAGACCACCATTGTGAGAAACCCCGATGAATTGTTCAGGTACTTATTTACGCCATATCATGAGGTGTCAGCCTGCGAGTTTATCGATGAAAACACAGCCTGTGTTACGTGGAAACACACTAAACACCACTATACGGGCCATTCAAACACTAACATTTTCATCGCTAGCTTTACAACCGCCTATGCCCGCTTGGAGTTATACAATCTGCTAAATGCTTTGCAAGGCCGTTGTCTCTACCATGACACAGATTCCGTTATCTTTGTGAGCCGGGAGGGTGAGTGGAATCCGGAACTGGACGACTACTTGGGTGAGTTGACCAGCGAAATCGATGCTGGTCAACACATCACCGAGTTTGTGTCAACAGGACCCAAGTCGTACGGGTACAAACTGTCTGGAGGGAAAGCCTGTTTAAAGGTAAAAGGCATTACGCTCAATGTGAACAATTGTGAAAAAGTTAACTTTGAGAGTCTGCGGGACTTGGTTTTTGACTATGGCGTTAACCCTTATGCAGAGTGCCGGGAATTTAAACACATTTCTATTCAACAGCCGATGATCGTGCGTGTTAAAAAGGATTGGCGCATTGAGACCCGGACCTTAAAGAAAACCCAGAAGGTGGTGTACGACAAGCGGGTGCTGCAAGAAAATTTGACATCATTGCCCTACGGATATTAACACGATGGATGTCAGGTTAAAACACCCTTTTTCGTGCATTTTGTCCGGACCCTCGAATTGCGGTAAAAGTTATTTTATAAAACAGCTCTTGGAGAGCGGTGATACCGTTATGACTCGTAAACCCGAAAACATAGTCTGGTGTTACAGCTGCTGGCAACCTCTATACGACGAGTTGCTTGTGAAATTTACATTCAGTTTATAGAAGGACTACCGACGTCCAGCTACTGCCGCCGGGTAGAGTAAATTTGATTATAGTGGATGATTTGATGGAGTCTGCGTGTGAAAATAATGAGATAGAAAAAGCTTTTACCAAATACGTACACCACCGAAACCTCAGCATCATGTATATCGTCCAAAATGTGTTTTGTCGAGGTCGGAAAAGTAGAACCATCGCGTTAAATACAAAGTACATGGTGCTGTTTAAAAACCCTAGAGATAAACTACAGATTACAACCCTGTCCCGGCAGATGTACCCCGGTAAAGCCAAATATTTTTTGGAAGCGTTCGATGACGCTACTAAAAAACCTTTCGGTTACTTGTTGGTGGATTTAAATGCCGACACCCCAGATGACTATCGCTTGCGAACAGGTCTTTTCCCCCCAGATGTACCCACGGCTTATGTGTTTAAAAAATCTAAAAGTCGGTGATCTCACAACCACCGACTCAGTCGAAAAAACACGTTCGGGGCGTCGTCATGTCTTCACGCGTTCGGAGAAACCTGACTCTCTTAAATTTTCTGCTAAAAGCCACCCCCAAACAGCGGAAAGCTATTCTCTGCGGGGCTACAAATGATCTTGTACAGGCCATAGCTGAAATCGCCTTGAATACCTTGAAAGGGAACATACCGTTATCTGCTAAGCAGTTTGGGACCCTGAAGAGAAAGCGTAAGCTTATAAAGACTTTGAGTCGAAAGGGTCTTTCTCTTAAAAGAAAGAGACTCTTGATGAACCAGTCCGGTGGTTTTATCGGGGCCCTGTTGAGTATTGCCGTACCACTGATTACGGGGCTTCTACAACGTCGATAATGGAGCACGCTGAAAAAATGTACCTGGTACCTCAGAAACAGCTCAATCGACTCCGAGAGCGGTCTGGGGTCGAAAGCGATGTAAGAAAAATAACCGCCCGTCGGCTGGATGATGAAATGCGTGACATTCTGCAGAACTCGCATCTGCCCGAATATGAAAAAGTGAAATTGTACAGCCAGGTGTTGCAACGGTATTTGGCATTAGTACGCCAGGAGACTTCCGAAAAGGGGACTTTAACCGTTGTACTACCGGAAAATGCACCCACCGAACTATCACGTACGTTCGCGCAACCGCCGTCATCGAGCGAGGCTGACTTTGGGTATATTTTGGACAGCGTGTCTCAGAGGTTCCGGAGAAATGCCGAGATATTGTTAAAGACCATGGCCCGCAATGAACCACTAATAGCCTGGAATGAAAAGGGGGAATTTGTGTACAAGGGGGCACCCGTTGAGGGCTCTCACATGATTGATCTTGTCCGGGCTCTCACGCAGCAGCAAGCAGTTGCTGGCGGTAAGAAGCCTAATGGTTGGGATGTGTTCATGGAGGCTATGGCTGAAATCAACGTGCCGGGCACCTTGCTAGCCAACGCTGGTAACCGAGAGCTTCTTGAAAAACTCAAGGCTGCCCCGCCGGGGTGTGCCGCGGCGGCCAAAACTTTAAAACAACCGGTAGAGTTGTCGACGGTCGACCCGGTCTCTAAGATAACCGCTGAAAGGAGACGATCATTAATACCTAGACCCACATGGCTGTCTTTGTAACATTTTTTTCTCTGGGTCTGTGTGTTTGTGTTAAATGACTTGAAATGTATATTAAAAAGCGTGCACAATATGTTTAAAAATGGTTTGTCTGTAACATGTATTAAAAAAAGCTTGAGCGCTGTAACAGCGAATGTATAATAAAAATATTGTGTTGATTTTCAGCCATGTTTTGTGTTCTTTTTAAATAATAACCACACAGACGTCGAAATGGTTCGATTTCATTTTTATTTTAGACGACCGATTAACATTTATGACATGTTTTAAATTGTCGTGAACACCCGCATAATTGAACATTCGTATTTTCAAAGGGCTTGAAAGGGTACCGGGGTCTCCGTCTCACACGACGTCGTTTTTTCAAAAAGATTTCCACCATGCGGTCATTCTGTATTGCATCCGTAGAATAAAGTTCTAAAATGTTTCTAAAAGATAAACCTTTACATCTATGGTATAGAAAAAAGACGCAGTGTAGACCGCAGGTCACTGCAAAAGAATCTTGCAATTGTCTGTTATTGTAAAATATGGAGTTAGAATTTCTGTTTAAGAAATCATTAATGTTCTTGGGAAAGAAAAAGGCTTCGGGTGAAAATCCGTAGGAGTCGAAAAATTCTGCGCCCTCGTCGTCGGGTAAGTAAATAGCCAGCCAGTGTTCACCGGGGCGGTCGTGTGGGTGAGTATTAACTATTAAACTCAGAGGGCGCCGCGCCAGTCTCTCGCTCGGTAGGGCATCACTGGGGAACACGCCTAGAAAACTGTCTCGGGTATAGCGGTCTCGGGTTAGAATGTCTTCCAGCTGTTTGGTGTTCATCTTTATGTGCAGGTTGTGTGGTCTCCCAGTGCTTTTTAGCTGAAGTCGTAAATGACTTGACGTCTCATATCCAGCTCTATCACGTTGTCGAACAGCGCGTACACAACCATGTTAACTGTTGTGGGTAGCGGGGTCGCGAAGCGTATTTCAGCTCTCAGATTACCCGTTTTGATAAGTGAATAATGTCCTGTGCACTCGTCGTCGGGGCTGAGGTTGAAAGCGAACAATGTGTAACCGCGCGCGTACTCCTCGCGGTCCACCAGAACAGGTTTGTCTTTCAGACGCTTCCCGGCTGTTTCCACCAGATTAAAATATTCACGGACGCAATGTCCATTCTGGAAGTCTGGTTGAAGCGGTTTAGTGGGGATTTGTTCCCCGTCCGCGTAGAGAGCCAGAAAGTTAACGTTGTAGTGTTTAAAATTGAAGGGGTTTTGGGTAAAACTGCCGCTGAATGCCGCGTTGTCCACAAACCCCAAAATGACCACTTTGGGTAACTGCCCGAGAAAGAGGTTTTCTTGGTTACACACACGGCTCCCGGCAGGCAGGCTGAAGACTTTCATCTGTACGCGGTCTATGGGGTATTTAGCGTTGGCCGTCAGGAGTGCTTCGGCGTGTCCCAGTCTGACCCCGGGTGACACTCTGACTCTTTTCACAAACAAAGATGCAGAGAGTACGCTCAGTTTGTGTTCTCCGGCGTTGTTCATTAAGCAGAAAGCATCTCTGTTTCGCGTGAGTTTTATTTTCAGGTCTACGCCATTCAGTAGTAGTTTGTCCTGAAAAAACAGGTCGGCGTGAATGTGCCCCAGGAGCTCCAGTTTTCGGCTTTGCGTCGTGTATGATGCTCTTTTTCGGAACCCCTGATTGGGACCATCCAAAATTGTGGACTCGTGTTCACCGGCTGTGTCTTTGTAAAAGAGACCTGTTGAATACTGCGTCTTCAGCGTCTCTTCACTGTAGTTCAGGACCGACTCTATAAAGGCTCTGTAAGGATAGCAGTTGTTGCTCTGGCTGATCAATCGGTCTCCTACGGTGATGTCAACCTGGCTGAAGATGGCAGCGATGGGGTAGTTCACCAGGCTCACACGGGCTGCCGCATCAATGTCCCGACCGTCTGCTTCCGTTATTTTACAGGTCAAATAGAGCAGCGTGTTGTTTAAATCTAAATAATCTTCACCGTTGCCTGCGACGTAGAACTCCAGAGGTGCGTTTTCCGTTAGGGCCGTGAGGGGAGGAACTTCTATGTAAAAGCTTTTCTCGACGCTTGTTTGGGTAGGTGCTAATTGAAATATGTCCAGCTCCGACTTGGCGCATTCTGCAGACCCGCCGTGAACAAAAGCCATGTTTAAAATATGTCTCGTTTCGTGTCGCGTTGATTGCGGTGTGTCACGCTCTTCTTGGTCGACCTGAAGCTTCTATGAGTTGCCTGTCTGCGCTTAGCCGTTCTTTTATCAGGTTTCGGCGGCCCCCGACGGTGGGATGATGACGTCTGTCTTTTTCTACCGACACCCCTGCGGATGTATGCTAGACCCGAACCTTCCTGCTGATGTGCACCCACCTTAGACATGACCACGCTTGTAACGTTGCCGACCACGTCTTTGGCGATGTTTTTAGCTGCCGATGCCATGTGCGGCTTAGCTATTTCAAACCCGCGTTTCAGAAAAGGCACGGCTTTTCTAAATAGCGCTCTGAAAATACCCCCGATACCAGCGCCGTACTGAACAAATGACACGTGTTCGTTTTGTCCGTTAACTTGGATTTTTCAGCAGCCCGTTTCATTTCATGCAAGAGCTGTTCGATGTTGCCGTAGTACCCTCTCGGTAAGGTACAGGTCCAGATAGTCTTGAGCTCCTCGCTGATGAACAGAAAAACTTCGTCTTCATCAAAAGTGTTTAGTGTATTCGGATAGTGTAGTTCGACCAGGCCCACTTCCCAGCCCCCGTCCAGGTCAATCGCCTTTGCCAGATGCTCTGTGAAGCAGGCGTTAGTGTTCTTTGGAAACATCTTTGAGGATGAATTACTGGCCAGCGTCACATAGAAACCATTGGGGTTCATTTTTCACCACCTCTCTATGTCTCGGACCTCAGAAGCCTTCACCCAACTATTGAATTTATCGCTCCAGCCACGCCACTTTACCAAAAGCTGTTTGTTTTTGCCACGACCCCTGGTTGCTAAAATCGTTTGGATGCGGTAGACGTTCTCAACATCCGGGTTTATCTTCTGTAGCTCTTCGGCATAGAAGGAACCCTTAATATCGTCGCCTGCGTAGTCCTGCAGTTTGTAATAGGGTCTCAGAGACGCGGACCGCTCTTTGACAATGAAAATTTCATCTGTGAAGGTCTGTTCATATCCCTTCTCAAACACTCCCTTTATTTTGGACACCCGCACGCGATCACCCACATTAAATGAAACCTTTGACGGTTTTCTCTTAAAGTGCGCGTCATAGACCGTTCTCCACACCTCAAGGGAGTTGTCGGGCGTAACAGAAGCCGGGGTTCGTTTAATAGTCGTGTGGTAACTATGGTTATAAGCGTAAATAAGATCTGAAAGGACGTCGATATAACGAAAGGTGTTTTTGTGTGTCAGGTACCTCCACATTTTTGTTTTAATAGTTCTGTTAAACCTCTCGACCACACTAGCCTTCACATCGCTGGCCGTAACGAAATGTTCAATATTCTCACGTTTGAGAAAATTTTGGAAGGTCCTGTTAAGAAATTCTTTACCCTCGTCCGTTTGTAGCTTTTTAGGAGCACGCCCCTCTTGCAGTATATTTCGGAAAGCGCCTGTCACGGCCCCACCAGTCTTGGTTTTCAGCGGCACGGCCCAAGCGTATTTAGACAGCATGTCTATACACATTAAGATGTAACAGAAACCGTCGTTGAATGCGTGGTGTTCTCTCATGTCCACCAAGTCGGCCTGCCACTGACAGTCCATTTCGGACACCAGCGTCCTGTTTCTCTTAAAACGTACGCGCGCTGGCTTGTGCAGCGTATAAGCAGCCTGGCCGGACAGCCACTCGACCACCCGCCCGCGGCTGGCGCCGCGCACACCCCGGGATCTCGCGGCCCGCAACAGACCCCCTGCGCCGCCGTAACTGCCCGATTTCCTAGGGTTATAATAGAGCGCACTCAACCCCGCGGCAGACATGCTCCCACTTCCAAACCAATACACACTCGCACACACCCAGGGATGCGCCGGCTGGGGGCTTTGGGACCCCGAGGTGTCGGGGCGACCGGCCGGTGGGGGTTCCGACCCACACCATTGGCTCCTGAGGGGGCGGGACATGCACAAATAACAACACGCCATTGGATGGCTGGGGGGCGGGACAACCAAACACCGCGGACGACCATTGGATGGAAAAGGGGGCGTGGTACCTGTCAAAAGTTTGACGAAAGGTGTCGCTTTATACTACTCGCACGTGCTTGTTTTGGGATTATTTCCAATAAGTATCCCATTAGTAGTTGTGTGTCCTTACTGGTATCTTTTAGACATTCGATTATATACAAACGGGACAGAGACAAAGTAATAATCCCATTTTAAGGTGTCTTGCATTTTAATTTACTGAACAGATAAATTGAAATTGCTTTGATTCAGAGCCCCTGCAGTTCGTGCTAATTAGAACCACAACAATGCTCCTGAGTCCTGGGCACTACACTGAGCACACGTTCAGATGGGCTCTGACTTTGTTAAGCACGACTTCTTGTTGCAGTTGAGCTCAGAGCTAGATATGATCTCCATATTCTACCGCAATAAGTAGTCTGAAACTTAGTAAATAGTACACAGTTTTTAACTGAAGTCAGGTTGTTAAAAAATTAAACCAGCACCCTGTCACCGAAACTTACCCCGGTCTTCCGCGCGACAAGCGGGGGTACTCAACACTGTACTAACAAGGAGCGGTTGTCCGCAGTTGAGCGTGAGCTCTGATTACTGTCAGCAGACATTTCTTCATTTCCAATGACGTTTTCTTCTGCTCTCAGCTTTTTACCGGTCATAAATGCTCAAGAAGTAATTCATTTGAATTTGAAGTCTGTCTCTGTTACCTTCGGTCCTGATAAAGAAAAGCCGTGCGTTGGAGACTCCCCCTCTGAAGAAGTTTGCTGTCACCCTGCAAGAAAAGAGAGCCATCATTCACCGAAACAGCCACTAAGACAAATAACATTAAACACGTGAAATGCGAGATGTTGTGGAAATGTTTTCTACTTAGAGATTCTGTCGTTTCTACTCTAACGATTGAGGCTCTTTGTCGGAAGTACGATTTGAACAAACGTCTCCAGGGGAAACTGCGACCTCAATGCAACGCCTTAGACCACCAGGCATCCTGTCTGTGGCTCTTATATTGCATTATATGTTTTATTTATTTCTACTTGTTGATAGGAAAAAAAGTGAAATCGTGTAATTTGGGAAATGTATTTTTTTCATGGGGAAAACTAGCCTGAGCAAATGTAAAGTTAAGACCAGCGCTCAATAAAAACCATCAAAGCCGAAAGCGCTTCTTATGCGGATCAGTATATTCCGATGCCGGTGGTTCTGCAGAAGAAATAAGAAAAGCCGAACTCAAAGCACTGTGTTGCCATTACGGGTACTTTGGCTGCAGCTGCTTTAAGATCTACTCAGCGGGCACAGAAAGTTGTATGAGGTCAGACAGGTTTGCGCTGTCTAAATAACAGTGTGCGAATTTAAACTTATTTAAATAAGATTATTTACAATGTAATACATGCTCCAAAAGCGTTAATACTGCACTGGCTGCTATTTGAAACGCCTTTAGAAATGACGCGTAATAGAGATTGATGCAGCTGGCTTTTATGCTTCACAATACATTGCAATCAGGAAAATAAACCAATTAGAAATATGCAATACAACGTCTTTGAGTTCGGCTATTTTTATTTCTTCTGCAGAACAACTGGTATGGGAATGTACTGATCTGCATAATTCGCGCTTTCGGTTTCTGATCGTTTTTATTGAGCGCTGCTCTGAACTTTTGCTTGTGCTAGTTTTCCACATGAAAAAAAAGAGATTTCCCTAATTACACGATTTCACTTTTTTTCTTATCAACGAGTAGAAATAAATAAATTACATATAATTCAATATAAAAGCCACAGGCGAGTTGGCTGGGGGTCTAAGGCGTTGCGTTCAGGTCACAGTTTCCCCTCGGGTTTTTTGTTCGAATCCCACTTCTGAAAAAAAGGTTTTCTCGTTTTTCTCTGTGAAAAGACAATCAAGTTCTTAACAAATTTCATATATTAGACTTCCGCAATACGTTCTGGCTTTAACAGGAAACTGTGCGCTTCCACAGAAAGAGTAACAAGAGGAGACGTTTCCATGTTACTTGTAGACTTAGATAAAGGAACGTGGCGGTGAATGAAAGAGGCACAGACGGGATTCGGACCCGCGATCTTCGGTTTACGAGACCGACGCCTTACCACTTTGCCACCGTGCCTTCGCTGGGAGCGGGGTCAGCTTACTATATGTTGAATCAACCCTAGTAATTTTACTGTTGTAATAGAGGAACAAGAGGCGCAGTCGGTAGAGCTTGCGACCCTTAAGTTCAAAATCGTTGATTCATGGGTTGTTTGTGTCCTTTCTGATCCCTCTAATCTTTTAGTAGGACAGTGCAAGCAGGACGTGATAGGGTACAGTGACTCCCAATGTCATATGAGCTTTGTGTAATTTAGCTTTCTTAACGCTATGGGGCTCGATTCAAATATCGCTGTGAAAGGTTTTTTCTAGATTGAGGGTGATCTGCTCACCTGCTCACTGATCTGCTCACTGTAATTATAAACACCTGAGCGTTTACTGTTTACTGTTGTGTTACTGTGATAAAGGAACACCGCACTTTATCAAAATACTGCTGCTTCCTAATTTTACATAATGGTATTTAGACCGGGGAGAGTGACTGCATTCCAAGAGGCTAAAAGTTGATTTCACAAAGCCCCCATTTAATAAAATACATTAGAAACCGCAAGGAAAACAGTATGTTTTAATAAGTCTTCTCCTGGTTTTATATTATTATAGTCTTTCACATTTGAATGCATACCTTACCGAAAATCTTACCTAGATTACAGGCAACACAAACAGTTCTTAATGCACAAAGTCTATTTATAGTTGACTTTCTGCTAATCACATCTAATAGTTCATGAATCTTCCTGCCCATCATGTGTCTGCTAAGCAGTTTCTCCATTTTCCTCCTCCTGTCATTGTCAGCAAGCACATCAAGATGGGAAAATGTAACAGGGAAAAAGAGTAGCTGGTAGGAGTGGGATTTGAACCAAAACCTCGATCTAGAGACAAGAATACCCATGAGAGCTAGAAAAACAGAAGTCCTTAATCAGGGTGCGTTAGAACACTCAACCATCCTGACAAGCAACTGGTAGGAGTGGGATTTGAACCCACACCTCGATCTGGAGACAAGAATACCCGTGAGAGCTAGAAAAACACAAGTCTTTGATCATGGTGCTTTGGTGGTGGTGGAGGGGAGTCCCCATTACCTGTAAAGCGCTTTGAATGGTGCTTTAGAACACTCAACCATCCTGACAAGTGATGGATGAATGGAGGTGTATTGAATACACCAGTAGTTCACCAACCTGAGTTGCTTTGCTGGAGAAGTGCCATGTTACATGTTGTAAACGTCAAACGTACAAACGTGTTGTACTTTCCAACCTTTGAGTAATATTTTCCAGAGCTAGGGCGCAGTTGTCTTCAGAATCTGGATTATCTCAAAAGCAATGATGTCTGTGTAAAACAGATTTTATTTTCGGGAACCGACGTTGTATTGCATATTTCTAATTGATTTGTTTTCATTATTGTAATGTATAGTGGAGCATAAAAAAACATCTGCAAAAATCTCTATTACGCGTCTTTGGCATTTCAAATAGTAGCGAGAGCGAGGATCAAACCCCCCTCTTGGCGATAGTTGCCTCACGCTCTGAACAACCAAGTCCTGCTTATTCCCGCTGTGGGTCGTGGATGGTGTGTTTTGGTATTTACTCGAAATTACGGAGGATACATGGGACTGCATTTACCTGATAACATACCATGATCTCTAGTACCTAATGAGCTTTGATAATTCAGCTTGCTTATCGCTTTGGGCTCAATTCAAAAGTTGCAGTGAAAGCAGGAGCTGAGCAGGATTCTGTTTAAATGGAGCCAGATCTGTTCACAAGCGGGGAAACACTTCAGCGTTTACTAATTGAAGACCACAATCCGCTAAAACACCCCTGTTTCTTAGACTAAAAGAAGCTAAAAGCATTTTTGAACATGGGTTATATTGTAAATACTGTTATTAAAAAGCTTATTCGCATACTGTCTGTTATTTAGACGGTGCAAAACAGGCTGCCCTTATAAAACTTTCTGTGCCCGTTTTGACCAAGGAGAAAGTATTTTCTGATGGAGCGCTATGCGAAAAGATTTAATTAGCTTTACCCCTGCCAATGATTCAGCATGAAGAAGTAAAAGTTTCAAAGGGAAAAGCAGCTCGCTAACACAGCCAATATTAAATGTACTTGCCGGCACACTATCACGTGCATTGGCTCAGAAGTGATCTCGGCAATGTTCCCAAAGTAAAGCTGAAAGTGCCAAAGAGCATTTCTGTTGAGAAAACTGCCTTGATGTTAAGCTTAGAAAGCCTGTCTTTTAGATGTTCTATCTCTAAACACCTTGTGCAGCCTCCCAACAGACTAACAAATATTTTTTTTGAGAAATGGGCACACACCCGGAAGACAATAACGTTTATCTACATTCGAGTATGTGAATAACAATTTAACAGAAAAAAGTTTGTAAATGAGATTTTGCAAAAATTCAATAAATCGTCTATAAACAGTAAGAAATTATTAAGAAAGTAAGATATTGTTTTATTTTATAAACTTTAAGACAATGAAGAGAGTTTACAGGTCATCCTTCGCTTTTGCTCTTTCAACTTAAGCGTTCAGGATCCAAGCCCATGTGCGGATGGTTGTATTTCTTAAAGTAACTTGTAATCATCAAAAGTTGTTGTGTAGTCCTTCAGTTCTTTCTCGAGTTGTACCATGGATATTTTATACGATCAATACTTTTCATGATCATTTGCATTTTCCGTTTCAAACGGAAAAAGTTCAAAGTGTCCTTATAACTGTGCTCCACATCTACACGAGAGCGCTTGTAAGAGTACAGGACATACAATGAGGAGTTTGTGCAGCTTTCAGCTTAGTGCGGAGTCCAGAGGAAGGACTCACTCGCTGAATGATCTCTCAAGAAATTCAAAGGGTGTTTTCTGCAAAAGCCATGACAAGTGTGAAGAACAGAACAAAATGTTTTGGAGTTACATTTAAAACAGGAGAGAACACTGTAGCACTTCGAGTGTGTCTAAATTTAATTGTGTAAACCTAGCTGTCTATAAACACAGACAAGGAGTTCTCACACAACAGAAGATTGCGATGTGAGCACAGTAATATGAAACACTTGGAAATACCAGGGATTGAACACAGGACCTCATACATGCAAAGCATGCACTCTACCATTGAGCTACATCCCCAACAGAACAGCTTGTGGAACTGACTTAGAGATGTGCAGATGCTCACTGACCACAATCCACCACTCACGAAGAATGTCTGCAGTTTCCCACTTTCGCGTTTCCTCTAATACAGAGTAAATTCATGGGAATGAAGAAATAAGGAAGGAAAAATAGTCACATCTAAGCTTCCAGAGACCGGTTAAAAATGAATCAGTTATTTTTATATCCAGTCACATGGACGACGGCCCAGTGGGCAAAAGACGTGTAATATACGTCTATTAAACGCATACCTTAGACGTCTAAATGTGGTCCGCAATTCGTCTAGAATGAAATTCTAATATTTGTCTATTGTTATACGTCTATGATAAGGTGTTCATTATACATAAATGGTTGGAGTTCTATTATACGGATAAATTTAGAGCACTATTATACATATATGATTGGAGTTCAGGATAACTTTAGAGGACTATTATACGTATATGGTTAGAGGTCTATTATACGGATAACTTTAGAGGTCTATTATACGTATATGGTTAGAAGTCTATTATACGGATAATTTTAGAGGACTATTATACGTATATGGGTAGAGGCCTATTATACATTACAATACAGATTTTAAAATGTACAACTTCTATATTTCCAAGAAAAAAAATATTACAATGAAAGTTAAGACGATTTTTGTCCACCATTTGCAAACCCTGTCTAATTGTCCTAACAGTTAGAACCAGAAACCTATTATTTTCAGTGTCCAGATCTCCTGGCCCCCTGCCTTGCATATGCATTCTTCAAGTAACACATTGTGTGTTCCTTTATTTCTTTAAAGGTAGGGTGGGACTTCAGCACCGCAGCTAGGAGAAAATTATATAATATTACTACCCAAATAAATGATGATTAATATCTTCTTTAGTATAATCTCAAAAATGAACCATTAAGGTTAACTAAGCTCAAAGCTATAATAAACGTATAAAATTTGGCTTGCATCATAGCAGTTGAGCAATAAAGTCTGTCCTAATTAAAGAGTACCCAAAGTTTGAAAGTACAACATAGAATAAGAATAATTAGAGAAACGGCAAAACGATTTTGTGTCATCTTCCCCTTCACACTATTTTTATGTGCCATTTTTTGCTTATTAACGTACTATTTTAATCAAAATAATATTAAGTAAGATCTGTATGTATTCAGATAGTATTATTATTATTATTTATACTTACTCGTCAAAAGAGGATTGCTGAGATATTTGCGGATTTCTTCTACGATTGAAAAACGTGTCCAAAATGGTGACCAACGAATACTAGCAATGCATTGTGGTATATAACCGGAAAATATACCACAACGTATGCGTTTATTAATGTTGTCGATATTATGGTTGAAATTTAACATTGATAATACATCGCAGCTATGTGCCCCCTACTATGAGCTGATGTGCAATTTTAACGCATGCAGTTAGTAAGGAAACGGTCACTGTTGTAAGGTATTATATATAATGACATTATGGAATAGGATGGGGACAGGCCTGGTGTCACGGGGGGAGGGAGGAGTGTCGCCCCTTCAGTTTTGGGCAAAAGGATTTACTTAACTTGTAATAAAAAAATAGTTGTACTTTGTCAATGGCCAAACATTAATTTATTTACACGTGTAAAATAAATATAGTACATATAGTAATAAATATAGAAAATACAGTAATAAATATAGTAAATTAATTAATTACTACGTAAATAATTTACTTCGTACACTGTGCAGATGGCTGTATACTCCTAGTTGCAGCACCCACGATATATACAGTAAAAAGCCTCAGGCACTGTGTTAGATGTGTTTTCGACGTTATATATGCGTTTATTAATGTTGTCGATTTTACGGTTGCAATTAGATGTTGATAATACGTCGCAGCGACGTATACACAGATGCAGCCATTCAAAATGGGTGGTGTATTTCGTGGTATACCCCGGTGGGCGTGTCACATTAAAACGCAGTATCATGCAGTATCACGCAGTGTATCGCGTCATTTGAGGTCATGCTGGAACCTCTCATGTACAGCATTTGAGCTTGGACAAAAGTTGGACAAAAGTACACAACCTACCTTTATCAGAAATATTTATGCATCAAAGCCTTTACCGAAGATATTACTAATAGTATTAATAATGAATGACTTTGGACAAGCTGTAAACTCAAAGTATTATGCTGGTCCACATTCTTTCTAACCGTCATTTTAAACGAAAATACTTTTAGTTTTTTCTTTGACAAACACCACAGCATTTCGTGGATAATTTCTTAAGCACATTTGTACAAGCACTTGGAATCTGTCCAAGCCCTACTTTGTCAGGCATTTTCTTTTACTGCAACGGACATAAAAACTCCCTTGCTTTTAACAGAGCGTTTCATAATTTCTAACTACGAAAATTATTTAAACTGCAACACTTATCATTCAACCAGGGCTCAAAATATCACAAGGATCCTCAAGAGCACATCAAAGACTGTATTAAAAGATACTTGTATCAGATACATGAGAATCCAGGCTTTTTTTCTCAACACTTTCTTTTCCGTATACCAGATATTATGGAACTACTTCAGAAGGCTGTCAGCCAGTCAGATTCCAGGAATCAGTACTTTAAAGAAAATTTGATTTCTCCCTAAACATTTTAAGCATCGAAGTCTTTAACTAACATGTGAAATAGTGGCAGTTTTAAGCTTTTCTGCTAATATAATATGGAATTGCGTATCTAAAGAAATTAATAACGATATGATTATATTTGTGTACTGCGACAGGGCTGTGTAGGGCTGTTTCGCCTCACAATCAGACAAATGCAACATAAATTGGGCTGTGTAGTCTTCTAAGTATCTTAATAAAGTTTCAGCATAGCTTTCTCCCCGTTTAGATTTATTTTTCTTGGGATCTTGGGATCAAACGTGGAAAGATTAGATTGTAATCGTTTTATTTTTTAAATACATTTTAGAAAAGTGTAATCTATACTAAAAAGCTGTACACCACCTGCTATAAAGATACATATTGTAATACTTTCGGTCTCAGATAGGACGGACACAAGAACTCAGACTTGCAGAGTTAAAGCAAGTTAAAGCCTTGATTTTATATATCACCTTTAAAAGTGGCATCACCAAGCAATACAGATTACAAAGTAAATACCCAACACTGATTGCACCCATCTGTCATGTTAATAAAGACCTTTAAATTGAATTTAGTTTTATTACTTGTTTTTCAGGAAGTTAAAAAAAAACACTTGAATTACTTATCCAGTCTCTCGAACTAAAATTATTTTTCAATCAATGCAACTAACATCGGGCAACGTGTTTTTTTTAATCCAACATTGACAGCCACATCTTTAATCTTGTCAGTCAGCTCTTTTTTCTCTATCTGAATTGTGGCGATTCAAACAACCTGGGATAACAAGTGGTCTCAAAGTCACCGAGCTCACAGAGCTTCAACAACAGATGACAATTTCCTTAGTCCTTCCTTAGTCTTCCTGAAATTGTCAGATTATGAGTGAACAAAAGCATTTTATTAAAAACACGTTTGTGTTTGTTTGGGAGCTATATTATGTATTTTTCATATGTAAGAAATAATGATGTGTTCCTGCTTACACATTGCACGACTTTAAAAGCTAGAAAAACAGGTTTCGATTCACATTATCTGGCGAGCCTTGTTTTGTCAAAGGAAAATTCTATTCTACTCTGAGAATGTAGGGGGAGGAAGAATGTCCCTTGTCTTTTTACTTACTCCAATACACCAATGCATTAGCATGTTAAAGCGATTTCATTGAGGAGCCTAGCTTTCTTAACTAGTAAGTACTGTACTTACTGGGTTTTGAAGGGGTGGAGGTGTCTTTTGCTGGAAATCTCGCCCCCTTCTACTTTGAAAATACCTGTGAAACAGGTTTAATTCGTCACAGCCAGCACTCCCGCAGAGAGGGGGGTTGTACTTGCAGTGCATCGGTATAGATGGGAAAGCCAGAGCCGAGTCAAGTCTAGCCATGTGTGAGTCTAGTCTCACAGAGCTTCAACAGCAGATGACAACTTGTGAGTTTGATTAAGAATGAATAAAAACATTTCATTAATAACACGTTTGCGTTTGTCTGGGTGCTGAAAAAGTAAAAAACAATTACTTTTTGACAATGAAGAACTGTGTGTGTGTCTCTCTCTCTGCTGGCGTTTGTAATCGTTTTTATTTTTAAATACATTTTAGCAAAGTAATGTACCATAAAAGTATTGTGAGACATATTTGGGTTAACATGTTCAGTGTTCAGTGTGTGGTAATTTGTTTGGTGCAAGTGAAGTTTTATTTAAAATCTGACCCAGGGAAAAGTGTGGTGTGGACGGCTGAGGAGAGAATGCAGGCTCGCGCTGTGTCCATTATTCTTTTTGTCTTTTTGAGCCAGTGAAAGCTCTGTTGTCCTTCACATGAATGCCTGAATCATTGTACCGAACCCAGGATTTTACAGTATTTTTTTCTTTAAAATACCAATAACAGCAACATACAGTTTACATAATATGTTGATGTTCCAAAATTAATATAGTTTATGACCTTTATGACCTTTGTTATGCTCTTCGTTAATGTCTAAGCCGGAACACATCATTATATCTCATTTTGTATTTCTTTAAAAAAAAATCGTTTGCCCAGCCTAACAGTAATGTTGTTATTGTTTTTATCCTGTAAAGCGCTTTGAGGAGCCACCTTTAAAGGCGCCATATACAATAAAGTTCATTATTATTACTATTGTTAATTTGCTGGACAGAGAGGTGAACATTATTACGCAGAAGACAAAGATAGCGATTTACGTTGCATTGTGCATTGTGCTGCTATAATACAGTTTTAAATAATTAAAAGTCTAAACACTATCAGCTTTATTTATGGGTTTTAAATAAAGGCGATTTAAACGCGATTTAAATCAATATAAATTTTTATATTGCAATGCATAGGTGACTATTCATTGTTATTAAAATGACTTAAATTCGATCATGTTGTGATATTTAGAAATATAAATTTGTTTGGTGCGAGTGAAGTTTTATTTAATCTCTGACCCAGGGAAATGTTTTATTTTTTCAAAGAAATGTGATATATAGTATATTCGACGAATCACTGCCCACTGGGTGTGCGGACCTTTTCTTATTTACCTTGTGCAATCGTGTTTCATAAAATGTAATTGTATTATAGCATGAACCCCTGGCGATTTGCTTGATACGTTATATGTGCTCTTGTTTGTATTGTATGTATTTTTGTTGTACAAATAAAAAGTAAAAAGCACAATTTTCCGGATGCAGCTGCTGTAAAAAAAATGAGATCAAGGGTGCTCTACGCAGAGGTCTGAAGCCTGCTCCACAGAAAAACTTTATGTTAAAGAAGTCGAGATCTCGCCATGAGAGGGGAAGCATCTCAGAAAAAGCAGGTGCAGTCGGTTCCACAGTCATAACGCCACGAAGTTGGACGAAAAGAGCAAGAGCCACCCGGCTTCCTCCAGGCAAGTAATGAGACAAAGAGACAAGGCACAGCGGGTAGTGTGGCTGAGCAGTCTAAGGTGCTGGCTTAAGGCTCCAGGTTCTTTGGGGGCATGGGTTCAACATTTGTCTTTCATCTTTCGCAAGCTGTATAGATTTCTTTAAAAACAAGTTGTTGCAGAAAGGAAACGAACACTTGCATTCACATAAATTAAAAGGCATGGGATTTGCCTATAACGATAAACTCTGTACAGTAAGACATGAAGAAAGGCACCGCTAGGAATCGGACCCAGGATCTCCTGTTTACTAGACAGGTGCTTTAGCCAGCTAAGCCAATTAAGCTAAATCTGTTCCACAGATGTGCAGTGTGCCTTTCCTCTTGTCGTATTCAAGAGTACTGACTGCGTGAGCTCCTCACTGTGTGTCCTGTACTCTACTGTGAATTCATTTAGATCATCTACGTGGAGTACAGTGACAAGATCGCCTTGAATATTTTCACTGAGTAAGTCATTGAAGAAAACAGAAGATGTCAGAGTGGCCTCATCAACAATCCACTCAGGCAGCGCTCCTCTGTAAAGTGCCGTTCGTTCACATCGATTGGCTTTTTTTTTGCCTTCATTCGTGCAAGTAGTACAGGCAGACGCCCCTATTCTGCCGTGACCCAGATTCGGACCGAGGTTGTTGTGACCACAACGCAAAGTACTGACCACTATACGATCATGGCAAGTTACCAAAACACACGCTGGGGGTGGAAAAGGCTGTGCTCTCTCATGTGACAGGAGTCACCTGCTCCTGCTTTCCAAAAGATCAGCACCATGTACGAAAGAGCCGCATTAAAACCACTCAAACATGTGCAAAATGTGCGAGAAGAGGGGGCTCTTGTTTCCACCTGAAGACTTCTCGCATGTGAGACGAACTGATCATTGCTGCAGCTCAGAAACCTGCAGGAGGTGGGAGGGGTACTCTCGTAGAAAGTGCTGACCTTCGGCAAGAGGATTTATACTCTCCAAGATGATATTTGCACTTTCTGGAGAGGATATTTTCTCCACTTCAGTAGCCCGATTTTGTCGATTGCGTGGAGAGGGCTGTAGAATGTGGCACCGCCTTTCCTGCTCTGTCCATGAAAAGCGTGCTGGTCTCTGGAGAATGAGCAAGGTCCATCAGCGCACTCCAATAAAGGCACTGGAAGCTGCTGAATCGCATCGCATTGGCGAAGCTCAACACTGGGCCACTGGGCACAGCTTCCCACTGTTTCCGTAGTGTTGTGGTTATCACGTTTGCCTCACATGCGACAGGTCCCTGGTTCAAAACCAAGCAGAAACAAACCGGCTCCTTTTGTCGCCATGCATACTGTTTGGGGATTCGCCTAGCGCTGTGATTGAACAGACCCACTCACCTCTTAGTGTGCACAGTGCATGTCGCAGCGCTTCCTGCTTTCACTTCAATGCGCGTCCTGATGTACCCCGGTCTCCCGCGTGACAGGTGGGGATAATCACCACTATACTAACGAGGAAGACATCGCTCTCTCCGACCCCCGGCATCATATCCCGACCCACCATGCTGGAAGCCGACGCGTGCTGTGATTCCTTTATGGAGCAGAAATGAAAACCGAGGAGCCGAGAGATAATTTCAGCATTTCGCATGTGAATGGAAAACACAAACGACCAACTTGGAATGACTTGCTTTTGACGCTTTTCAAAGCATTCTTTGTGCATCAAACACACCCACTCACCTCTTAATGTGGAGGGATCTGCACAGTGCATGTTTCCTGCTTTCACTTCAATGCGCGTCCTGATATTGATTTTTTTTCGTGTGCCGTGCGGAGGCTCTGAAAGCGAGAGCAATGAAAAGGTGCACGGCGCTGTGAAAGAAACGGAGGTAAAGACGTCTCTATACATGGATGACGTCACCCTCCTCCTCTCTGACAATGCCTCAATTAGCAGAGCACTGCAGTGTTGTGATCAGTTCTCTTTGGCTTCCTCTGCAAAAATTAACAAATCTAAGAGTGAGATTTTTTATCAGAACTGGAGGGAGCCAAAAGAAGGACATGATCTCAGGCTGCAAGAGAAGAGAATTAAGGTCCTGGGGGTGTATTTTGGAGAAGAGATAGGAACAGTAAATTGGCAGAACAAATTGCCAATCTTAAACAAAAAACTGATGCAATGGAAGGACCGAGACCTCACCATGACAGGGAAGGTGCTGGTCATCAAAGCCGAGCTCTTGCCTGTCTTGAATTTTCTGGCTTCTACCTTCCCAATCCAACACCGTGTTGCGGCGGCGCTGAGGAGATTGATGTTTCAATTTCTATGGGGTGGGAAGCAGGAAAGACTCAGAAGGGAAATAATGTACAGGCCGCTACCCTCAGGGGGGAAGTCTGTCCCAGATATTGCTACGAAGCTATGAAGCAGAAAATCTGTGGGAAATAGAGAGCATAGGTCAATATCTCAAGAAACTGTGAAAAACATTATCATGTTTAAGTAAAGAATGTGATTTGAACCAGAAAAAAAGAAATTGTTGCTATTTAACTGGTACCGTGTCAAAATGTAATGAGATGTGATCATATATACTGTTTTAAGTATGTATATTAATGTAAAGCTTTCTAATTTGTGATGTCCTGTATTTTTTTTGTGAAAAGAAAATAAAGTTCATAAAAATCGAAATCGATTCACCCAGGGCGAGGCTCGGCCATTGCACTCCGGCTGTGCTGACCCCTGCGAATTCCCCAAATGTGGGAATCTCGACTGCATAATTTCTGGTAGTGGGAGACTGCGTTCGCGCTCTCCCCTGATGTGCTTGGTCCAATATCGGATACGGAAGAGTTACGACACCATGAGCTGCGATACGATCCCAGTTCGAAGGGAGTCGATTCCACTGCTGGTTCTCGGTTTCTTTTAGTTAGAGGTCCGGAGAAGCATTTCAAGCTCGTTGCACTACTCCTTCCGGACATTCATTCCCTTTTCAAAGTCAGTCGTTTTGCTGTAGTCTGCATTATTTAGGCTGATTATCGAGGTTAGCCTTTATTTGGTCATGGGGGCCTCGGTACTGTATGCTAATTCTCAAGACAGTTTCACCCGTTTTCTGATTGCTAGGTTCTGTACCAGTGCAGACATGTCAAACAGTGAATGGCTGTACCTCTATTGTATCCCTGCTCAATTAATGAAATCAGTAATAAATGAATATATGTATAGTTATACGAAAAACAAGTGGTTTATCGACTCATCTTCATTTGCAGATTTAGAGGCAGATTCGATATTCGTTTTACAAATGGGTTTTTTTTATATGGGTCACACTCATGCCATAGCAACAAAACATCTCTAGAAATGAGGCTATAGATCACCTTTCCATCCTCCAGGTTTTCTTCCCAAAGCCTAAGGCACCAACGGTGACCCCTGCTGGCCGAGAGAGCAAAAGCTTGCAGCACCTGGTATTCCCAGGCAGTCTCCCATGCAAGCACTAACCAGGCCTGACCCTACTTAGCTTCAGAGATCAGACGCGTTCAGGGTGGTGTGGCCGCAGGCGAAAGTAATAGCACCTGACTCGCTACTTGAAGCTGTGTGTGGCTGGGGTTC
Source organism: Lepisosteus oculatus (assembly GCF_040954835.1). Taxonomy (NCBI): domain Eukaryota; kingdom Metazoa; phylum Chordata; class Actinopteri; order Semionotiformes; family Lepisosteidae; genus Lepisosteus; species Lepisosteus oculatus. The sequence goes on along the minus strand of NC_090709.1, from coordinate 9,956,466 downwards.
CGTGCCCCCCGAGCTTGACTGAAGTATCGTTCGTGTGCAACTCTTTGGAAAGGAGCTGCTTTCCAAATTGCATTGCGTACCTGGATGTTGGCGAATGTGCTCCCTTGTGTTGGCTTGTCCCGCACTGGAGGAGAACAAACAAACTGCTCGGAGGAGCACAAGGCAAGTCTTCACAAGACAAAAACCTCCAGTGCACACATGTCAAACAGTGAATGGCTGTACCTCTATTGTATCCGTGCTCAATTTGGGTGGGCAAAACGAGAAAACGAGCGCGCCGTTTCCTACACATCTGCAGTCACCAATGCACATTCGCAGCATTTCCCGGGACGCAATTTGGCCTCATTTGCATAACACCAGACCGGCAGATCGCTACGCAAGCTCGCGTCGTGCACCTGCCATACACCGAACAAACACCGGAGCCTTTTCAGCAATTTCCCAAAAACGGGCCTGCTCGCCTGCCCACAAGGCTCCATCTCTTACCCGCTCTCCAGAGCCTGCTGTCTTCTGTGCTGTTCTCTCGGCACCGCTGCAGCGCACACAACTCCTGTAGCGCGGGGAGAAAGTTTCCACGCTCCGCCGCAGGGAAGGCTCGCTCCGTGCGCACACGTCCTTTCAATGCCAGTTCAACAAGTGCTCCGCATTAGCAGCGTCGGGGATCCGGCGTGTCGGACCTCACCTCGCACAGCCCCCTCCTTGAATGTCTCGCGCTGGGCATGCCCCGCTCTTCTCCACCTCATCTTATCGCGTGTGACCACCGACAATGGCCACAATGCCGGGGAATGGCACCTGTAAAGTGTTAATTGGGGCACAGGAACAGCCCGTCTTGTCTCGGGGGCCGGCTTCAAAGACAATACAGCAAACACAGCAGGGCGGGGGAAGTAGACGACACGACACATGCAGGTACATTCATTTGTCGGTCTTTTAGTGTTCCCCTTTACCAATCAGTCGGGGTCTCCTCCTAATCCCCGTCTCATATGTAACAATCAATGACGAGGCCCCCCTGTCCCGCGATATTGTATTTGTCTCCTGGCCGCTGGCTGGCGCCGTGAGATTTAGTACTCGCGCAAGAGACCGGGGGCAGAGCGCCCCCCTCAAAGTGTGCGCTCCAGGTTCCCTCTCGGGGCTCTGCAACACAGCGGAAAGGCAGCGAGAAAGAGCCTCTTGCTCTGACGCCGCAAGCCACAAGAGGGCGGAGGCGCCGCGCGCCCGGCCGACGTGTTGGACTGGTGTGCTTTATGTGCTGAAATAAACACGCGACAGCCCAGAAATGTTTTCAGAGTGCTGTGCACTGGAGGTTTTTGTCTTGTGAAGACTTGCCTTGTGCTCCTCCATGCAGTTTGTTTGTTCTCCTCCAGTGCGGGACAAGCCAACACAAGGGAGCACATTCGCCAACATCCAGGTACGCAATGCAATTTGGAAAGAGGCTCCTTTCCAAAGAGTTGCACACGAACGATCCTTCAGTCCAACTCGGGGGGCACAGAGCCCCAGCCACACACAGCTTCAAGTAGCGAGTTAGGCGCTATGGCTTTCGCTTGCGGCCTCACCACCCTGAATGTGCCCAATCTCGTCTGATCTTGGAAGCTAAGCAGGGTTGGGCCTGGTTAATACTTGGATGGGAGACTTCCTGGGAATACCAGGTGCTGCAAGCTTTTGCTCTCTCGGCCAGCAGGGGTCGCCGTTGGTGCCGTAGGCTTTGGGAGGAAAACCTGGAGGATGGAAAGGTGATCTATAGCCTCATCTCTAGAGATGTTTTGTTGCTATGGCATGTGTGTGACCCATATAAAAAAAAAAAAACGTTTGTAAAACGAATATCGAAGCTGCCTCTAAATCTGCAAATGAAGATGAGTCGATAAACCACTTGTTTTTCGTGTAACTATACATATATTCATTTATTACTGATTTCATTCATTGAGCACGGATACAATAGAGGTACAGCCATTCACTGTTTGACATGTCTGCACTGGTACAGAACCTAGCAATCAGAAAACGGGTGAAACTGTCGAGAATTAGCATACAGTACCGAGGCCCCCATGACCAAATAAAGGCTAACCTCGATAATCAGCCTAAATAATGCAGACTACAGCAAAACGACTGACTTTGAAAAGGGAATGAATGTCCGGAAGGAGTAGTGTAACCAGCTTGAAATGTTTCTCCGGACCTCTAACTAAAAGAAACCGGGAACCAGCAGTGGCATCGACTCCTTTCGAACTGGGATCCTATCGCAGCACGTGGTGTCGTAACTCTTCCGTATCCGATATTGGACCAAGCACATCAGGGGAGAGCACGAACGCAGTCCCCCACTACCAGAAATAATGCAGTCGAGATTCCCACATTTGGGGAATTCGCAGGGGTCAGCACAGCCGGAGTGCAATGGCCGAGCCTCGCCCTGGGTGAATCGATTTTTTAAGAACTTTATTTTCTTTTCACAAAAAAATACAGGACATCACAAATTAGAAAGCTTTACATTAATATACATACTTAAAACAGTATATATGATCACATCTCATTACATTTTGACACGGTACCAGTTACATAGCAACAATTTCTTTTTTTCTGGTGTAAATCACATTCTTTACTTAAACATGATAATGTTTTTCACAGTTTCTTGAGATATTGACCTATGCTCTCTATTTCCCACAGATTTTCTGCTTCCTCCCTCCTTTCTCTCCACAGATCTCTGAGGTAATAGTTCTCTTGGGTGATGAACAGGGCCAGGCTACCTGCTGCCTTGACTGGGACCTCGATGCCTTTGAACAGCCCCATGTTCCTCACTCTCCACAGGGCGTCTTTCCCACTGTTCACCACGGCCCAGATCCTGTCAAACAAGTCAGGAGGAAGTTTGACAGGAGAGATGCCGTTGTAGTGGCAATGCTTGTTAATAAGACAGAATTAAGCGGTGGTATGCTGTCCTAAATGAGGCCCCATCTCACCTTCCATCTCTGTGGTGCAGCCACAGAGAAAGTATTCATGCAGGCTGATTTAAGATGTTTTCTTTTGATAAGGGACAGCTCCCAGATGGGGATGCACTTAGCTAAGCCTGGCTATCATGATCAATGGTCATCCATTGGCGCCTATCTGTCTAGGGAGTGCCAAATGGACATCTGGACTGCATTCCTAAGTGTCAAGAGTAAGTTACTCATATCTCACCTTGATCAACCAATCAGGGACTGGCAGGGCGTGGTAATACCACGTGGGTCTCCAATGCCCGCCAAACTCTCAACCAATCAGCACACATCTGTGTCTTGGTCAAAAAGTGAGCGCAAGCTCAGATCGGGGCTCTCCTTGGCCATTGTCGCACATCCTCAGAGACAATCATGTGACAACTGCTGTTGTCTGCAAAGGGACTTGGACTTTGTTATAAGCGCAAGGCCGAGGATCCCGTACGTACTCAGAATTCAGAAAGCTTTTAAGCGCAGGAGGCGCCCTATCCCCGCTCGCTCGCTCATTCCCCTGTTCACACGTGCAGTGCGGCTTGTCCGTCTGTTTATTTGTCAGCTTTGGCGAGACACGGGTGCTTGTGTATTAGCGTGAGCGTTTTTTATTCTGATCAGGAACAGTTTAACAAGTCCGCAAAGGATCGTGGAAAGGTTTATCGCCAGCTGAAAAGAGACACAGCGCTTCGGCTCTGGAGACTTGTTCAGCTGGCGTTCGGAGAGTCGCGTTTTTCAGAATTGTATTGAGATCGTTTTCCACAGAGCTCAGATGTCAAAGCACAGCAGCAGCTCTCCACAGCGATCCTCTATAGCGCCCTTTCTCCCGCAGCTCCGTCCTCATTGGAAGGAAGCAAGAGTGAAAGGCTGAAGTGAAATAGAGCGGTGACGAAGGCAGTGAAGAGAGAGAATGTGGGAAGAAGAGAAAAACGCAAGGGAAAAAAAGCAGCGTCGTAAAAGAGGTGACGGAGCTGTCCTCTCAATAAGAAGGGTGCCAGCGAGCCTTGCTCTTGCTTGCGGCCACACCCCCTTGAGCACGCCTGATCTCGTCTGATCTCGGAAGCTAAACAGGGATGGGCCTGGTTAGTACTTGGATGGGAGACCGCCTGGGAATACCAGGTGCTGTAAGCTTTTAAGCGCAGGAGGCGCCCTATCCCCGCTCGCTCGCTCATTCCCCTGTTCACACGTGCAGTGCGGCTTGTCCGTCTGTTTATTTGTCAGCTTTGGCGAGACACGGGTGCTTGTGTATTAGCGTGAGCGTTTTTTATTCTGATCAGGAACAGTTTAACAAGTCCGCAAAGGATCGAGGAAAGGTTTATCGCCAGCTGAAAAGAGACACAGCGCTTCGGCTGTGGAGACTTGTTCGGCTCGCGTTCGGAGAGTCGCGTTTTTCAGAATTGTATTGAGATCGTTTTCCACAGAGCTCAGATGTCAAAGCACAGCAGCAGCTCTCCACAGCGATCCTCTATAGCGCCCTTTCTCCCGCAGCTCCGTCCTCATTGGAAGGAAGCAAGAGTGAAAGGCTGAAGTGAAATAGAGCGGGGACGAAGGCAGTGAAGAGAGAGAACGTGGGAAAAAGAGAAAAACGCAAGGGAAAAAAAGCAGCGTCGTAAAAGAGGTGACGGAGCTGTCCTCTCAATAAGAAGGGTGCCAGCGAGCCTTGCTCTCGCTTACGGCCACACCCCCTTGAGCACGCCTGATCTCGTCTAATCTCGGAAGCTAAACAGGGATGGGCCTGGTTAGTACTTGGATGGGAGACCGCCTGGGAATACCAGGTGCTGCAAGCTTTTAAGCGCAGGAGGCGCCCTATCCCCGCTCGCTCGCTCATTCCCCTGTTCACACGTGCAGTGCGGCCTGTCCGTCTGTTTATTTGTCAGCTTTGGCGCGACACGGTTGCTTGTGTATTAGCGTGAGCGTTTTTTATTCTGATCAGGAACAGTTTTACAAGTCCGCAAAGGATCGAGGAAAGGTTTATCGCCA